>NC_054476.1:25651933-25951933 GCF_017639515.1 Carcharodon carcharias
GATGCAATGTAAAAACTGAACTGTAACCCCCTGTGGTTGTGGAGATAAAGGCTGATTAGCATCTTAATGGAAACCATCTCCTGAGAGTTGTATCCCGGACTGTGGACGTGATGCGAGTTGAAGAGAAAGCAGAGGTCTGGGCAAAAGACATATTGTAAGAAAAGGGGTTAACAAGCCAACTGCAGCCCTAGTTCTGTGGGCTACTTTTGGTGTTCCAGGCGTAGTGGGCAAGGGTGTGCTGTGAAGGTCATAGCTGAAGAATATCAACTAGGCATCCTTATGCTTGCAGGTTAAAAAAAAGTCCCCTTTCTCTGCTGGAAGCAAGTCACATGTCAGCAAAGCCACAGTCGAAAAAGAAACAGGACAACCCTTTTCAACTAACCTGCAGAACCAATAATCTCCAAACCAGCTGCTCAACTGCCCAAAGTCAGCTGTACTGGAATCATCCAACTCAATAGCTGCAACGTTTCATCATCATCTCCTCATGAACCAGCCAAAGACTGATTCGTATATCTTTTTAACTTTATTTCTGGACTCAATTTCTCATTCCACAGCTGTGTGTATGTGTGTTGTGTTTTTATTTTTTTCTCACACTTTAGTAACTAATAAACTCATTCTTTAGCCAAGAAAGCCTGGTTAAATTGGCTCCTTTTAAAACATAAATACATTTAGACTGGGCAAAGGTATCCTTTTTAAATTAGCTTTGTTTTGACCAACCGAGGGCGTTGAATAAAGGAGGGCCAGTTCATCCCCCCCACCCCCCCTCACCTGGGAGCAAAGCAATTTGGAGTACCTCGTCCAGGATCATAACAAATTGGGGAACCTCGCCTGGGGACCAGTCGTAACAAATGTTATGAGTAGATACAAAGCATAATCAAAAAGGCTAATGGAATTTTGGTCTTTATATCTAGACTACTAGAATGCAAGGGGGCAGAAATTAAACTGCAGCTATACAAAGCCCTAGTTAGACCACGCCTGGAGTACTGTGGGCAGTTCTGAGCAGCACACATTAGGAAGGATACAGTGGCCTTGGAGGGCATTTGCATGGATTTTACCGGAATGGCACCAGGACTCCAAGGTTTAGATTCCAAGAGATTGCACAAACTAGGTTTGTATTCTCTTGAATTTAGATGGTCAAGGAACGATTTCATCCAAGTTTAAGATGTTAGGATAGAGAGAAATTGTTCCTGCTGGTTGGGGAATCTAAGATTAGAGGGTATAATTTAAAAATTAGAGGCAGACCTTTCAAGAGTGAAGTTAGAAAGCGCTTCTACACACAAAGGGTCATAGGGGTTTGGAACTCTTCCGCAAATGGTCATTGTTGCTAGTTCAGTTGCTTATTTTTAGCTCTGATAGATTTTTATTAACTAAAAGTATTGAGGGCAAGGTATATGGAGTTAGATTGACCATAATCTCAAAGGTGGAGCAAGCTCAAGGATTACAATCCTAAAATAGTTGGATTTAATAAATATAATTGACTTTGCTTTATGCAGAGATGAAGTCAAGATGTTTCCAGCTTTTTTTTTTACTCGTTCATGGGATTTGGGCATCACTGGCTAGGCTAGCATTTATTGCCCATCCCTAATTGCCCTTGAGAAGGTGGTGGTGAGCTGCCTCCTTGAACCACTGCAGTCCAAGTCGTGTAGGTAGACCCACTTTCTGGCCAGGATTTTGACCCAGCAACAATGAGGGAACGGTGATATATTTCCATATCAGAGTGGCTTGAAAGGGAACTTCCAGGTGGTGGTGTTCCCATGTGTCTGCTGCCCTTCTTCTAGATGGTAGCAGTCATGGGTTTGAAAAATGCTGTCTCAGGAGCCTTGGTGAGTTCCTGCAGTTGCATCTTGTAGATGGTGTACACAGCTGCCACTGTGCATCAGTGGTGGAGGGAGTGAATGTTTGTGGATGAGGTGCCAGTCAAGCAGCCTGCTTTGTCCTGGATGGTGTCAAGCTTCTTGAGCTGCACTCATCCAGGCAAGTGGAAAGTATTCCATCACATCCCTGATTTGTGCCTTGTAGATAGTGTATAGGCTTTGGGCAATCAGGAGTTATTCACAACAGGATTCCTAGCCTCTGACTCACTCTTGTAGCCACAATATTTATATGGCTAGTCCAGTTCCATTTCTGGTCAACAGTAACCCCCAGAATGTCGATAGTTGGAGATTCAGTGATGGTAATGCCATTGAATGTCAAGGGGTGATGGTTAGATCTCTCTTGTTGGACATGGTCATTGCCCGCCAATTGTGTAGCGCGAATATTACTTAGAAACATAGATACTAGGAGCAGGAGTAGGCCATTCGGCCCTTTGAGCCTGCTGCGCCATTCAATATGATCATGGATGATCCTCTATCTTAACTCCATATCCCTGCTTTCTCTCCATACCCTTTGACCCTTAATGTCCAAACATTTATCAATTTCTTTCTTGAATATATTGTGACCCCGCCTCCACATCCTTCTGTGGTAGAGAATTGCCACTTGGATGTTGTCCAAGCCTTGCCGAATTTGGACATTGACTGCCTCAGTATACGAGGAGTCGTGAATGGTGCTGAACATTGTACAATCATCAGTGAACATCCCCACTTCTGATCTTATGATGGAAGGAAGGTGGAAGCAGCTGAAGATAGTTGGATCCAGGACACAATACTGAAGAACTCCTGCAGTGATATCCTGGAACTGAGATGATCGACCTCCAGCAACCACTACCATCTTCCTTTGTACCAGGTATGACTCCTCCGATTCCCATTGACTCCATATGAACATACAGAATAGGAGCAGAAGTAGGCCATTCAGCCCCTCCACCACTGTTTGTTTCAAATTCCACATTCCTATCTACCCACCATAACCTTAGATCCTTGTTAGGCAAAGGACTCAATCTCCTTCCGCCTTTAAAAAAAAATTTTCAGTGACCCCGCCTCGACTGTCTTCTGAGGCAGAGTTCCAAAATTGCACAATCCTCAAACAAATTGTTCTGTTGAAGGGTCATGAGGACTCGAAACGTCAACTCTTTTCTTCTCCGCCAATGCTGCCAGACCTGCTGAGTTTTTCCAGGTAATTCTGTTTTTGTTTTGGATTTCCAGCATCCGCAGCTTTTTGTTTTTATCTCCTTATGTCTTGCCTAGAAAGGCAACCCCTAATTTTAAAAGTGCCCCCTAGTTTTAGACTCACTCACAAGAAGAAACATCCTTTCCACATCCGCCTCGTCATTACTGTTCAGGATCTTATGTAATTCAATCAAGTCACCCCTCATTTTTCTAAACTCCAGTGGAAACAAGCGCAGTCTGTCTAACCTTTCCTCATAATACAACTCACTCATTCTAGGCATCAATCTAGTAAACTTTCTCTGAACTGCCTCTAAAGCATTTACACCCTTCCTCAAATAAGGAGACCAAAACTGCACATGATATTAGAGATGTGCTCTCACTTATGCCCTGTATAACTGAAGCATAACATATTTGCTTTTATGTTCCCAATGTTTCTTCTTGTACCTTTTGTCCTTAATTGTGGTTACTGTTAAGGGGGTCTGTAGACCACTCCAGATAGTGGCTTCTTTCTCCTACGATTCCTCATCTCTACCGAAACCAATTCTACATTAGATCTCCTGAACCAAGGTCATCTCTAACTATTGAACAAACTTGATCAATAGTGCTACCCCTCCATCTTTACCTAGCTTCCTATTCTGCTTGAATGTCATATACCCCTCAATATTCAGGACCCAATCCTGGTCATCCTGCAGCCATATCTCCATAATGGCTATCAGATCATATTTATTTACTTCAATATGCGCTATCAATTAATTTACTTTGCGCCTAGCATTCATAACAGATAAAAGAGCGTTTAGTTTTGTCTTTTTGGTATGCTTGTAAAATCTAGTCTTAACTACTGGTATTTTCCTAGGTTTTATCCCTCTGCCTCTTCCAGGTAATCTATGACCCTAACTTTCCGTATTGCTATTATGGTTTTCTGCCTTGAATCTACCCCTTGATTTGCCACATCTATCCAACATTGATCCCTCACCCACCTTGTTGAGTTTAAAGCCCTCTTTACTTCCCTGGTTACACGATTCGCAAGAACACACGTCCCTGCACAGTGCAGGTGTAGACTGTCCCAATGGTACAGCCCCAACTTTCCCTAGTACTGGCGCCAGCGCCCCACAAACTGGAACCCACTTCCTCCACACCAGCCTTTAAGCCATGCATTCATCTCTGTAATCACATTTCCCCTATGGCAATTTGCATGTGGCTCAGGTAATAATCCTAGCTTCTCATGCTGACTATACAGAACCTTCTTCCTTTCCTGCCTTTGTCATTGGTATCTACATGGGCCACAACAGTTGAACTCTTCCCTCCCCCACTGCAAGTTCCTCTCCAGCCCTGAGCAGATGTCCTGAACCCTGGCACTGGGCAGGCAACGCAGCTTCCAGGACTCTCGCTCCTTGCGGTAGAGAACAGTGTTGATCCCCCTCACTATACTGCCCCCTACTACCACTACATTCCTATTTGCTCCCCCTGCTTGACCGGCTTCCTGTACCATGGTGCCATAGCCAGCTTGCTCATCCACCTTGCAGACCTCACGTTCATTCACACAGGTTGTGAGCACCTCAAACCTCTTTGAAAATTGCAAAGCCTGAGCCACCTCTACTACTGCCTGTTTGGTCCCATTATTTGCCTTACTCATGGTCACGTCCTCCTGTCCCTCACTGCTGATCAAAACAGACGACTCGATTCTAAGAGGTGTGACCGTCTTCTGGAACCAAGTGTCCAGGTATTTCTCCCTTAGGTTGCATAGTGTTTATAGTTCAGTTTCCAGATCAACAATCCTGATCCAGAATTCCTCTGGCTACTTACACTTTCTACGGATGTTTGTCTCGGATCACCTTGACATCCAAAGGCTCCCACATCCCTTAGCTGCGACATAACATCTGCCCTGCCATTATTGATTTCATTTAGTTAACTTAATTTAGTTACTCGCTTAACTAACCTAGAATAATTCCTATTATTACCATACCTCTTTCCCCTGTGCACTGAATTCCCATGTGAACCTAATTTGCTATTCAGAGAGTCTCCATCTCACACTGGCATAGTTGCCTGTCTTCTCGCCCACCGATCACTGATCATGTGGTTTGAAAAGCCTATCTTTCTTACAAGACCCTCTGAGTCAATAGCTAGTTTAGCTTCCTGCTGCAGTAATTAACACTGCTTGAACCAACTGCTTCTAGCTGATTGATAGATAACTGCCAATCCAGGCAGTTCTCTACTTAAGCTAACCTAACTTACATGAAGGTTAGTAATAAGTCAGTTCTTGATTCTTAATCTATAGTTAAAATCTGAATTTACTACCTGAACCTAATTTGCTACTCAGTCTCCAACTCACTCCGGCATTGTCGCCTGCCTCCTTGCGCACCTCTTATTCCAGTTTTGCTAAGGCTCCTTGATGCCACACTCAGTCAAATGCTGTCTTGATATCAAGGGCAGTCACTCTCACTTCACCTCACCTCTGGAGTTCAGCTCTTGTCCATGTTTGAACCAAGGTTGTAATGAGGTCAGTAACTGGCCCTGGCGGAACCCAACCTGAGCGTCAGTGAGATGCTAAGCAAATGGCATTTGATAGCACTGTTGATGCCCCCTTCAATCACTTTACAGATGATCGAGAGTAGGCTAATGGGGTGGTAATTGTCCTGCTTTTTGTGTACAGGACATACCTGGGCCATTTTTCACATTGCTGGGTTGATACTAGCGTTGCAGCTATACTGGAACTGCTAGGGGCATGGCAAATTCTGGAGCACATGTCTTCAGTACTATTGCCAGAATGTTGTCAGGGCCCTTAGCCTTTGCAGTATCCAGTGCCTTCAGCCATTTCTTGATATCACGTGGAATGAATCAAATTAGCTGAAGGCTGGCATCTGTGATGTTTGGGACCTCCAAAGAAGGCAGAGCTGAATCATCCACTCAGTAGTTTTGGTTGAAGAGTTTTGCAAATGCTTCGGCCTTGTCTTTTGCACTGATGTGCTGGACTCCTGCATAATTGAGGATGGGGATGTTTATGGAGCCGCCACCTCCAGTGAGTTGTTTAATTGTTGACCACCATTCACGACTGGAAGTAGCAGGACTGCATAGCTTGGATCTGATCTGGGGAATCGCTTGGCTCTGTCTGTCGCTTGCTTATGCTGTTTGGCATGCATGTAGTCCTGTATTCTAGCTTCACCAGGTTGACACCTCCAATTTTAGGTATGCCTGATGCTGCTCCTGGCATGCCCTCCTGCACTCTTCATTGAACTAGGGTTGGCTTGGTGGTAATGGTAGAGTGGGGGACATACCAGGTCATGAGGTTACAGGTTGTGATTGAGTACAATTCAGCTGCTGCTTATGGCCCACAGCACCCAGCCTGGAATTGCTGGACCTGTTTGAAATCTATCCCATTTAGCACAGCGGTAGCGCCACACAACATGATAGAGGGTATCCACAATGTGAAGATGGGACTTAGCCTGCACAAGGATTGTGCGGTGGTCACTCTTACCGATACTGTCATGGACAGATACAGATTGTTTTTTTATGACTATTGACAATGGTTTCATGGTCATCAGAATTTTAATTCGAGATATTTATTGAATTCAAATTTCACCATCTGCCTTGGTGTGATTCAAATCCGAGTCCCCAGACCGCTTCCGGTGCCACCGCCTTCCCAAAGTTGAACCTCTACTTTGCAGCTTTACTGCTGTAACAGTAGCTCTTCAACCCAATAATTGCATCTGAAAGGGTTATATTGAAGGATATGGGCAGGAGGCGGAGAGTGGAATTAAAATAGGTGTCTTGGAGAGAAAAACACTTAAAGTAGATCAAATAATAATCTATGCAATACACAATCTGGGCCCCAAATCCTACACAGCTTTGACCTGAGTTTGATTAATGAGAGCTGCAGTTTGAGAGAAGACCCAAGAAGGTCTTGCCGCCTTGCATGGCTCACACTTTCAGCCTGCAAAGCAGTTACAGGATACATGTGGATTGGCACATCTCATGCAAGAAACTAGAGAATCCTTCATGTCAGTTAAAATTCAGGCCAGGAGTGCAGAAATAGGCAGAGCTACTGGGCCAAGGCATTCCCCCAGAAACCTGAGACAATGAAACCCTGCCAATCTGCTCTTATTGCATTTAAAACTAGATTGGCTTTCCAGTACCATTTAAGAAAGCACAGTAATTTGGAATAACAAGAATGGGTTTCTTTAAAAAATAACTACTTTTTATTTTAAAATGAAGTAGCTTAATAACAGCAAGCTCTTTGTCTGTATGATTCCTGTATAATTAAAACTGAAGTTCTAGAAAAAAAATAATTTTTAGACATTTTAATTTGCAGGTTCCCTTCTCCCGGCAGCTTTATTGCGCTGCAGGTGATCAGTAGGACTTGCTCACAGAGCTTTAGCATGGAACATTTCTGAAACAGTGGAAATAATAAAAAAAAAATTGGCTTAATAGTTTTACGTATGTGTGTGTGTGTGTATAAATATATAGATGCAGTGAAGAACCTGCCTGTCAGTTGTGTGTGTATAAATATATAGATGCAGTGAAGAACCTGCCTGTCAGTTGTGTGTGTATAAATATATAGATGCAGTGAAGAACCTGCCTGTCAGTTGAAGAATGACATTTCACTAGAACTAAATTTTAAGAATACAGATTTATAGGAATATTTTAACCTTTTTCTTGATCCTTAAAATGTCATTGTATTACAGCTCGCATTGGAAAAGTGACATTTAGATGTAGGGTAGAATTTGACCTTTTAAATATGCTTCACAGATAATGAACAATTGGAACTCAATTTTTCTCTCAGAAACCAGGTTCTTTTTCTATTTTAATGGGACTATATTTAAGTGCTAAAATAAATGAGATCATACAATTTGTAATTGAAAGAAGAATTCAAATGTTATTTATTTTTCTACATTCATGCAGCATATATAACTTGTGGGATTGAAATAGCCAAATATAATCCTGTCTTAATAACGCTGCCACTTTACACTCCAATGCACAAGATATGGTAATTTTGAATCAACGTGCTCTGGCAAGGGCTCAGCTGTGGCTTGATCACTTCAGTGTATTATGGTGGTTTTGCTTCAGAGATTTACCATGGGCAGAATTTTTATTCATGGTGAACTTGGGCTGAATGCAATAATGTTATACTTTTTTGGAGAGGTCTGAAGCGTTGCTCTCCTTAGAGCAAACAATATCATGGGGAGATTTAAAATAGGTGTTCAGAATTGTAGAGTTTTGTTGAATAAATAAGGACAAACTGTTTATGTTGGCAGGAGGGATGGCAGCCAGAGGGCACATTTTAAGATAAATTACAAAAGAAACAGAGAATTGATTAGATATTTTTAAAGCAGCATAAGATTATAGATCATAAGAAATAGGAACAGGAGTAGACTATTCACCTTATTCAATAAGATCATGGCTGATCTAATTGTGGCCTTCTCTCCACTTTCCTGCCCGTCCCCCATAACCCTTAACTCTCTTGCCAATCAAAAATCTAACTCAGCCTTGAATATGCTCAATGACCCACCCTCCATTCTTTGCTGAGGAAAAGAATTCCAAAGCCTAACAATCCTCTGAGAATAAATTCTTCCTCATTTCCATCTTGAATGGGAAGCCCCTTATTTTTAAACTTTATTCCCCAGCTCTAGATTTCCCCACGAGAGGCAACATCATCTCTGCGTCTACCCTTTTAAGCCCCAGAATCTTATGTTTCAATAAGATTACGCCTCATTCTTTTTAACTATAGGTCCAACCTGCTCAACCTTTCTTCATAAGACAAACCATTCCAGGAATCGACCGAGTGAACCTTCTCTGAATTGCTTCCAGTGCACTAGGTTGTAATGATCTGGAATGCAGTACCTGAAAGGGTGGTGAATACAATTCAATAGTAACATTCAAAAGAGAATTTGATATATATTTGAAAAGATATAAATTGCAGAGCTGAGAGGAAAGAGCAGGGGAGAGGGCTCATCAGATAGCTCTTTCAAAGAGCAGGCGCATGTGATAGACCAAATGACCACCTCCTGTGCTGTATATTATTCAACAATCATTTGCATATCTTGACAGCAATATGCTTTCTATACACAGTGTGCAGTAATGCACATTTTGGTGCTTATGTACCAGGCCTGCAAAAATGAAAAGCAAGAGTTTTGGATTATAAGTTTTGAAATGAATGCTAATATTTGGCGGTGTCATGTAGTCTTTCAAACGTTTCAACAAATTAGCAGGCAAATGAGTGGCAGCTGTAAGAATAGTAAAAACTGATGTAATTTTTTAGTAATTGTAAGGTTTTATTAGTAAGATTTGCTAGCACTATTAAGGTTTATTAGAAATATTAGGGTTATTAATTATAAATTTAAAAAATAATAATGAACATAATAAAAATGGCAGGGCAGGTGATGTGTTGCAACTGCAGCATGTGGAAGCTCTTGACCACCAGAGTGATCCAAGACAAGCACGTCTGCAGTAATTGGCTACAGCTTGAGCTTTGGCTCAATCTTTGAGCTGGAGGCTGAGCTGTAGGCATTGCAGTGCACCAGGGAGGGGTAAGTTACCTGGATGCTTTGTTCCAAGAGGTGTTCACATTCCTAAGGGTAGGCAGAATTTGAGTTGATCAGTGGTCAAGGACAGGAGGATGTGACTATGAGTGAGGCAGTTGTGGGGGAACCAGCATGTAGTGATGGAGGAGCTTCAGCCCTCACTCTGTCCAACAGTTATGAGGTGCTTGCTACCTGTGTGAATGAGTGGGCTGACCATGGCACCACGGTGAAGGATGCCATTCGACTGGGGGAAGCAAAGAAGAATGTGATAGTGATAGGAGACAGTATAGAGCTGTGGACAGCTCTAAACTAATGTTGGGGGAGTGGGGGCTGCTCGAGTGAAGGGAGATTTAGAAATCCAAAGAAAGGTCGAGGTATTGGAACTGCCTAGCAATGTGGGCAAAGCCAAGCAGAATAGGACAGGAAGAGATAGAGTTTAACAAAAATTGTAAGTGAATAATATCATTGCAGGAATAGAAGTAAAAAAATAAATTAATTAAAGACTCTTTATCTGAATACACGAAGCATCTGCAATAAGATAGATGAAATTGGGGCACCAGTGGAGATGTAAATGATTTGGGTCTCATCGCCATTACAGACATGGTTATAAGGTGACCAAGATTCTGAAATAAATATTCCAGGATATACAATATTTCAGGCAGACAGAGTAGCAGAAGAGGAGGGTTAGCTCTGATAGTAAAGGATGACATAAGGACAGTAGTGAGAAATGACCTGGCCTCAGAAGATCATGAAGTTGAATCAGTATGGGTGGAAATTAGGAATAGCAAGAGTCAGAAAACACTGGTGGGAGTAGTTCATAGGTGTCATAACGGTAGTTGCACCATTAGGCTGAACATTAAACAAATTATTGGAGCTTGTAACAAAATAAATGAAATAAGTGTGGGAGACTTTAATCTTATAGACAAGGACAATCAAATTGGAAAGAGTATTCTAGAAAATGAGTCTTAAAATGTTTTCGTGACAGTTTCATAGAGCAATATGTTGTGGAACCAACTAGGGATAAAGTGATCTTAGATCTGGTATTGTGTAATGAAGCAGGGTTAGTTAGTAATGTCATTGTAAAAGACTCACTGGGAAATAGCGATCGTAATATCATGAAATTCCATGTTAAGTTTGAAAGTAACATATTCCAATCACAAATAAGAATCTTAAACAAAATCAAATGCATTGGTATGAGGGGAACACTGGCTAAGGTTGATTGGTAAATAGACTAAAAGGTTTGGAAGTGAATTAACAGTTAAAGAAACAGTTCAAAATGTTCACAAAAATACATTCCATTGAAAAACTAAAACTCAGCAAGAAAGACGCACCCGTGGCTTGTTAAGGATAATCGATTAAAGGAAGAGGCTTACAGTGTTGCGAAAAACGATAGAAAGTCTGAGGACTGGGACTGTTTTAGAAACCAGCAAAGGGCTACCAAAAAGTTGATAAGGGAAAAAATAGAATGAAATCTAGCCAGAAATGTAAAATCAAGTTGTAAGAGCTTTTATAAGTAGATTAAAAAGAAGAGAATAACTAAAGTAAACATTGGCCCCTTAGAAGCTGAGACAGGAGAAATTATAATGGGGAATGAGGAAATGCCAGAAGCATTGAACACATGTTGTGTATGTGTCTTCACAGCAGACGACTCAAATTTCATAGCAGAAATAGACAGTAACCTAGGGGATGGAAAGTGAAGAAATTAATATCAGCAGAGAAAAAGTATTGGAAAAACTTTAGGGACTAAAATCTGACAAATCCCTAGGACCTGATAGCTTACATCCTAGAGTTCTAAAAGGGATAGCTACAAAGATAGCAGATGTGCAAGCTATGATTTTCCAATATTCCTTGGATTTGGGAACAGTACCATTGGATTGGAAGTTGGCAAATGTGCTGCTTTTTAAGAAAGGGAGAAGAAACAGACCAGTTGGCCTAAAATCAGCTGTTGGGAAAATGCTGGAATCTATTATGGAAGCCTTAATGAGATACTTAACATGGTTAATATAGATACTAACATGGTTAATATAAAGCTGAGAGTGGGCATTTCACAGTGGAGATTGAGCCATGCCATCCCACAAAACCTTCAGGATCAAGTGGTTCCTTGCCAAGAAGATGAAGCAAAACCAACCAATTCCACAGTGGATCCACATGAAAAAGGGATTGGAGTACAAAAATTAACAAGTCTTGCCACAATTGTACAGGGTTTTGGTGAGACCTTATCTGGAATAGAGTATGCAGTTTTGGTCTCACATTTAAAGGATGTATTTGCATTGGGGGTGGTACAGAAAAGTTCACTAAATTGACCCCTGAGATGAGGACATTGTTCTATAATAGGCTGAGTAAATTGGGCTAATATTCTCTGGAGTTTAAAAGAATGAGAGGCACTCTCATTGAAACCTGCAAATTTCTGAAAGAGGTTTACAGGGTAGATGCTGAGAGATTGTTTCCACTGGTTGGGGAGTCTAAAGCACGCAGCACCGTCTCAAGCTAAGGGGCCAATCATTCAGGACTGAGATGAGAAATTACTTGTTGGATTTCTCTACCTCAGAGGGGCGTGGAAGTTTGATCAATGAATATATTTAAGGCAGATTTTTGATGTCTTGGGGAATCAAGTGATCTGGGGAGCAAGAGGGAAAATAAGAGTTGAAACTTGTTCAGCTGTGATTGTATTGAATGGTTGAACAGGCTCGACTGGCCATATAGTCAACTCCTGCTCCTATTTCTTGTGAAATCAAGTGATGTTTTAGACATGAGTCCTTTCTGGATCATGGTCCTCGCGAAAATATTTTAAGCTAATAGAATTTCACTTATATTTATGATTCTGTTCTTGTCGAATCTGAACCATTTCTCATATAAAAAAATAAGTGCGAAAAACAACATTGGGGTAGCAAGCTTGGAGGAGATGCCAGTGGAAATAATGTATACTTCAAATGACACAAACCTATAGTGCTTAACTCACCTTAAATTTTGGATCGTTAAGTGGAACAGTTCCCCTGCTACCATACACATTTCCTCCTACCTCCTGCCTCCATGTTGATATAAGTAGGAAATGATATAATGTCTCTTTGGAATCCTAGAATAGTACAGCACAGTTGGAGGTGATTCTCACCATCTAGACTATCACTCAAAAAGAAATCCAGTTAGTCTTGCATCCCTGTTCTTTCCCTGTTAAGACTGCAATCAGATCAGCAATGATCTTATTGAATGGCGAAGCAGGTTCGAGGAGCCAGTGGCCTACTCCTGATTCTTATGCTTTTCTGCAGTCCTTGGAGAACTGTAAACCCTCATTCCAGGAACTATTCTTGTAATCTTTCTTGTACCCTCTCCAAAGCATTCACGCCCTTTATGATGCCCAGAATTGGACACACTACTTGAGCTTTTTCAAAAAAGGGTTGTTACCAATGGTTAGCATGCCCCTATATTTTTAAATGTGTAGAATGCACTGTATTTTGATACGTATATCTGAATCCTGTGTACTGTGTGCATAAATAAGTTCCTACTTGTATGATTGGTTGCTTTACAATTCACATAAGACTTTATAGACATATTATGACTCTAGTGAAAGGATGAATACTGTACAAACTTAAAAGTGAGTACATTTGTATTATTGACATGGATGTCATGTACAACCCATAAATCTTAAGTGCAGTGGATATTCTATTCCTCCAATTTCTTTGGACATCACAGTTAATGATCTTGTGCTAATGGTATGCTACCAGCAACACACTGAGGAATCTGTGAAACCAACTAATTTTCTAAACCCTATGAAGACATCTTTCATGTAGCAAAATAGAGATGTGGTGTGAATTCAACTGTTCATGTTGAGTTAACTGTTTACGTTTTGTAGTTATGAAAATTTGTTGGGGGGTTGAGGGGGAAAACAGGAACTGTATGTGTTAATTAATTCTGATCTGTTTCCTTCCTCATTAGCAATGATCTGTGTGGACCTTCATTGCCAAGCTAGGTTGCTGCGATGGGCAGATAAATGGAAAACCAGTTTTGCCATCTCTGTCTAGATTGTGTACCTAAACAGTTTGGAAAATTTTGGTGCTTGCTAGATTGTTGCAGGCTTGGAGAAGGAGGTATTCTGTCAGTTTGGGTGTGCATTTTTTTTTCTTTTTGCAGTTGAGAAGCTCGAAGTCCTTTTTATCCCCACTGTTATAACCCACTGCTGCTTGCTAACCTGCTTTGACTGATGTTTCCTGGCATTTTTAGGGGACTTGGGCTCAACTAGAACTAACACCAGAACTTATATGCTTTTAATTTTCCTCTGTGCAGCTGGATAGTACAGCAGCAAAAAAATTGAGCCTCACTGTGCTTGAGTTTAATGCACTAATTATACTTGAGTTTTTTATCATGCTTGCATATGTACCAGAGACGCAGAATAAATTTATGTATGATAAATACCTGTAATGAATCTAATTACTATAGTTGCTCTTTTCATTACTCCTGTCTGATTGTAGCATTTATGATGTCTTGCCTCCAGCAAGACATATGATAATTAATCAGATTCATTTGTACATTTCTGTTATTCTAAAGGACAACAAGGTGACAGTGTATTCGGAACTGACATCTTTCACCTGTTTGCAGTTTAAGCATGGATTCCGTCACAAGCCATACTCAGTCCACGTCAGAAATTAATGTTGACTTATGGACAAGACTTGCACAGCAAACATTCTGTTTTGTGCTTGTCGCAGTTATCCTTGCACTGGCTTTGCTGATTTTTAACTAACTTGTGTTGGCCATTGTTTTATCCCTTCCCATTGATGTACTAGACGTCCTGGAGCAGGAAAAGATGCCTGTCACCTTTATATCTATGAAGTTCTATCCAGGTCACAATATTCCTGATGCAAAGCCAGCAAATGTGAAAGATACTGCTTTAAATTTATATTTTTACATGGGATAGGGCAGCTTCTTGAAAAGAATACGCCAACCTGGGCACCAGGTGTCTTTCACCTTGTGAAACAAGCAGAAATAAGGAATAAGTTTTGTGTGCCCAAGAGAGAAGTTTTCATTGAAGTCTCCCTGCAAGTAGTGAGCTGATCCATATGAATCATTGATGAGGACCTTTGAAATGGAGATGCTGTGAACTAATTTTCTTCAACATGTGGCACCCAGAGCAACAATATACCATAGAGTGGAATGTAAAAGCCATATTCTGGATTTACTTTTTTAATGGGAGTTAAATAATGAATGAAAGTTGTCAACTTTTTTTCATTTCACATGGCAAGTACCACATAAAACATGTCTTGAGCATCTTAGCCTATTTAACTCCTGTCAGGAAGATTCATTACTGCTTAAATAAATGGAGATGTCAGATTTAACAGAGATAATACTTTTTGCTATTGGGAGATGAAAATGGCAGAACCTTGACTGCACAAATAGATGCAAGAATGAAAAGGCTTTTTTTTTCTGAGCATAGGTGCTTTGTTCTGGTGCATTGGATGGTGCTATTACTGGACAATGTACAAGTGTTTAGAAGGCTGTCAACAGGCTCCTCTGTGTTAGAAACTGGTCAAAATAATTTACTTAGATCGTTAAATAAAAACACAAAAATAAAACAATGAAGGTATTTCTGAATTGTCAAACTTGTTTCCTAATCAGATGCTGTTTACTTCTCATTCTTGTGGAATGTACCCAGCCCAAACATTGTACAGACTAAGTACCAATAGGTACATCTCCCAATAATTTCTTCCTGAGCCCAGAAATACTTGAGTGCGGTGATGCTTTAAAGATCCAACTGAAAGCACCAGTTCAATTGGTTCATTGGCTAGATTTTCAGACACGCTGAATTTTGCATGACTAACATTGGTTGAATTGTATAAGTACTAAATTTATGAAGGTACAGATTCACTCTCCGGATGCTTAAGCTCTTTGCAGATTTTGAAATTCAACTTCCAGTTAGGTGTAAACTTATGGTAAGATGAAGAGCCACTTTTTTTCATCAGTCTCTGAAACATGGAAGCATTAGGAACAGGGCTTGGCCATTCCGCCACTTGAACGACTGTCAAGCCTCTGCTTTCTTCTGGCTCTACCTCTCCAACAAAAAAAATGGTTTGTCAAAAATTGCACAAGCCTTCCAGCAAGCTTGAGAGCTTGTTTCTCCTCTTTAAATAAGATGTATGAGGAAGAAGGGAGTTAATGGGAAGTAACAAAATATAGAAAAGAGTGAATTTCAGTATTGAAAATGGGAAAAAACTGTTTGGACAGGAGCCAGGATCATTTGGTAGAAAATACTATCAATTTTGAGGGTTTTCCCCCAGTATTTGACAATTTTTAATGCTATCTTGCATTCTTGTGCAAGTAATGAAATTGAATTATAATTTCATTGGTAGGGTTTCTGGGGATAATGCAAAGTGGTTTTGTTTATTTTTAACAATCAGTTGAAAAGCTTTCTGTGAATTAAAATCTCCAGTTGTTGTGGAGGTGATTTTGAATCATTCTATAAATACAAAGGCATTGATGGTGCCTTTTAACCTAATGTTGTTTTCCCCATCTGCTGCATGACCATGTTAGAGGTATCCGCGCTAACTATCCGTGCAAGACACAGATTAAAAATGAAAAAAGGCAAAGCTCTATCAGTGTGTCCTAGTGTAAAATCATCGTATTAAACTCTAATAAAAAATGTTTTAAAAGTTGATTTAGTAAGTCAAATGTTCTCCACATTGCCATTTAGGACTAGAAACCATTTATCAGTACAAGCTGGCAAGATAAATTGTAGGGCCTTATAATTTCCTTTGGATCTTTGTTTCTAAATTAATTGAACAGTTGCTTATTTGTGTGCACACAGAGCAGTGGCTGCAATGAACATACCAAAAGCAAGGGCAGCTGTTACTTTTTTCTTACTGGGTATTGCACTGCTCCAACAATTACCTGTAATTACCATATAAAATTATTCTTGGACGAAAGTTTATATTAAAAAAGAGCAATCTCCTACCTGGTCTTTGTATCTGCTAGTCTTGAATGATTTCCTACCCATGTTCATTAAAAAGTAATTATTTTGTCACGGTGACCTTAACAATTTTTCATGCCTTTCTGCAATTTTTTAAAGTTGAATGCTTTTTTCCTTTTCAAAATTTTCCCTTCTCCATTTCCGAAGACACTGGTCCTTGTAGGGTCACTTTCCTCACAGGCTGTTGTCTGGTACAAATTGGTGCAAATTCAATTGTGTGAATGTAGATTGAGCTTTGGAAGCTGTTTCACCACTGACAGTATCTTACCCTTAGCTAAAAATCCAGAGATATGCACACTTCCCAACAGAATTCCTCCCTCTAGGTTCCCTTTCCAGTCTCCTACCCCAATGCATCTTCTGCCCAGTGGAAAGGTTAGGCCGGTAACACATTCCCTTACCACTGCTGCTCTGAAACTGTCCATTAAAAGCACAAGATATATCAGGTCACAAGGCTGTTGATGTGCACTTTCGTCCTCTATTTCTCGTCCTCAAAATAAATACCTTACTTTTGCCTGGCTCGTATTTTGGACGGCCTGAATAAGATTGGACACCTTTCAGCTGGGGCAAGAGGAAGTGCACATCCAACCACTTTGCACCATATTAATATATAATGGGCATTCATGCTGAAGCTACGAATAGACATGGTAAGCCCCCACTTAATGTCAACTCACTTAATGTTGTTTCACTTCAACGTCTTTATTAAAGCAGTGTTAATATATCCATTTAATGTTACCAGTTTCACTAACTTCATTCACCACAGACTTCCTCTTCTGTGGTCTGTCTGCTCACATGACTTTCTGCAGTGCTTCCGCCCTCATCATGAGACCCTCTTCCTACAGCCCCTGCCCTTGTCAGCTAGTGGCCTTTTCTTCTTGCCTTAGTCCTCAGAATCTGTCTTCAGCGGCTTCTGACTGATGTCATGGGCTCCATCTAGTGACAGACATTGGTCAGTGCAGGTAGTTCTGGAACTTCAGATATTACCTCCCAGGACCACAACCTGCTAGTAGATGGAGCCTGGCCAATCTAAAATTACTACATAGTAAGTCCTCACTTAAAGTTGTAGTTGCATTCCTGAAAAAAGCACAACTTTAAGTGAAACAACTTTATGTGAATCATAGGTTCCCATGGGAATCCGTGTACAAGTTGAAATACTGTAATGTACATGTGCAGCAATTCATTCCTTGCTGGAATAACTTGCAAAATAAAATAAATCACTGAATAGAACAAGTATTATATACATTGGAATTAGATACCACTAAATCACCCAGATAAGCCCTGAGCAACACAGCCTCTGCGTTTCACCCACAGCATTCCTGAAAATCAGCTCAACTTTTTGCGTAATTTCCTTTCCCACTGTCCGTCTGTCTCTCTTCACTTTCCACCCCTCTTGTCTATGTGTGTCTCTTGCTCCCCCTCCCTCATTTCTCCCCTTCTCTCTCCCTCCTTTCCCCTCTCCCTCCTTTCCCCTTCTCTTTCTCCCTTTTCCCCATTTCTCTCTCTTGCTCTTTGCACATCTGTCTCTCTCTCTCTGCATCTCTTTCTTTCTCACCACCCCTAGCTACTGTGTAGCTATTTGGGAATTATAATAGCAGTGGATTACTAAGCTAATCATGACCTGAAGAAGGGTCACACGGACTCGAAGTGGTAACTCTGTTTCTCTCTCCACAGATGCTGCTAGACCTGCTGAGTTTATCCAGCGTTTTCAGTTTCTTGGATGTTTTTCTATCTTTTTACATTGCACAGTGTGAGTTGCCATTTCTAGCAGGGGTGAGGACGTTGTTGATCTCCATGTTACAACCCATGTCACTCTAATTGGCTACCATGAGGTGCATCTAAGTAGTGCAGATTGACTAACACTGTGAGGGAAAGCATTATACCTTGGCTGTGCACTTCTCCTGACAACCAGCAGTGTCTAAAAATTTGCTTTGAGGAATGTAATGCTTGTCCTTCATGTCCTACTTGTAAGCAATTCACCACCATATGTACCAAATGGTCTTCACTTATACTCTTGTGTATAGATCCATTTTGCATTCTACATGTAAATTCCTTGTGCCTTATATATAAAATCTACTATCCACCCTTGTAGTGAATTTAATTCTTGGTGAGGTAAGTTTTCACGGGGGATTGTACCTTGAGTACTACTGCGAAGATCAGATTTCACGGGTGGCAAGTCCCTTGCCCAGATGCTCAGTCTTTGTGAATGATGCCATGAGTTAAGTTTTAGCAGGATGTTGAACTGTAGACATGGCAGCTACTCCAATCCTGTTATCTGACAGTTGTTAGAAGGAAAAGCATGCCTTGAGTCCAAAAGTGTTATGAATGGGATGGGAGGAGTGCACGAGTTATCAAGATCCGCTACTCCACAGGCTGTACCATTAATTTAAATGTTTAATTGTCTCACCAAAGTGGCCAATTGTTTACCTATACTTCTAGTACCCGGGAGAAAGCAGATTCTGACCAGGCTCCTTTCAATTATTAATTTATTTTGAAACAAAACTCTTTTTAAACAGGTTTCAAGAACTGGTTGACACATGATTGTAATCTGGAAGTGTAACTGTCTAATCCTTTTAAACTTCCCCAGCACGCGCACGCACATAAATAACAGACACACAGGCAGCCTCTGCAGAGTCGGGAGGGTGAAAAAGAAACTTCCTTGGAAAGAAAACAAAAGAAATTTAAGTTCACAGCAGTTCGATGCAGTCGCACCGAAGTTCTCTCGAGTGCAGACGTGCCACTGGGCCCAGTAGATGTCGGGAAGTTCACCAATGATGCTTCAGTGTGATGGAGGAGAGTACAGCTGGACCAATTCTTCCTGTCTCGGCTAGCAAGTCCAAAATTATGCAGACAAACTACACTCAGATGAGAATTACCTGGCTACCGGTCGAGAGCCACACACAGGTTCACAAAGTAGAGCGGGAGAGAGAGCTAGTCAGGGTAGCCTTCTGTTCCCAGCCTTTGCTCAACAAGACTGAAAGCAAAACCACAGGTTCAAACTTAAGGTTTGCCTCTGCCATGTGATTGCCTCTTTATCTTACAACTTTTCATTAATTAAAGTGCTTGGCAGTTCAAAACAACTCCTCAAGTACCATATAGCTCAGGAGATTGCTTGGAAGAGGCCTGCTTCTTGACAGTTCCAAGGTGAACTTATGATCCTTGTTTTTTAAAAAAAACTCTCGGGCAGCCTCCAACTGTCCAAATATTGCCATTTCCTTCCATATTTTTAAAAAGAAAAATCCAATTTAAAGAGATATAATTCAAACATGGCAAACGCCCTTTTGAATTATGAAATTAGGTCTTACAGAATACAAGCAGGAGCTTTTGGTGATTAGAACCTTGGTGGTGGTCTGGCTTTTATACCAAACTGCCCCAAAGATGTTGGGCCATGTCCCAGCAATGCCGGTGCCATTAAAAGATGGGGAGGTGGCTGGGTTTTCTTTTCCTCTTAGATAGTAATTACCCAGTACTTCTGTGGCATGAATGTTAGCTGCCACTTATCACCCTAAGCCTAACTGTTTTCCAGACCCCTCTCTAGGCTATAGCATAGACTACTTCATTCTTGGAGGATTTATAGTTTAAGTTGAACAGTAGATTCGTCAACAAATAATCCTATTCTGGGCCTTCTGATGAAGTAGCCAAGAATTGTTGAACAAGGCTACAATGTGAAACCCCTGTCATAATGTTCTCAGGTGTTGTTGATTGGCCTCTAATAACCATGACCATCTCTCTCCACCTTCCTTTCCTCCATTTTTAAAAAATAAACCTTCTCCAAACCCAGCTCTGCATCCAATCACTGGAAGATTTTTCAGTTGACCTCTGTTTTGCTGGAGTTGCTTGCGATAGTGTGAAAAGAACACTTTGTTCCGGTTGACAGCAATGATGTAATAAACCTTCTCAAGAACCGAAGTGATACTGGTAGATAAAAACCTTGGACACTGTTGAGATAGTTGGCTCTTCAGCAGGTGACCCAGAAAGATTGATTCCACTCGTTTAAAGTAATCAATCTCAATTTCTGTGGGTGAAGATAAATCTTGTCCTCCCATTGTGTTTCTTGAATGTGGTCATGGAATTCAGAGGAAAAAAAAAATAGAATAGCAGCTCTGAAGTTAACACTTTCCATCAAACTGACCCGCAAAGAGGCTTTGAATTGCTGGCACATTGATTAGAGGTTGAGAGATTTTCTCTCTGATGTGCTTTCACCAACCAAAGATTTTCTACATTCTAAAAAAGGGAATTAACTTTACTTGCAGTGTGCTTTACTGTGCTTCAGTGATTTCTTAACATTTTTTCTCTTAGAAACAGTTTTGCAAATGAGCGATCCAAATTAGAGCTGTAATTTTAAAAAATTTTCAGCAATTGTACACTTTCCACCTAGAAATGTTGAATGTCAATCTTGTATAACTTTGTTTCTAGGAAGAAAAAGCTGAGGGTTTTTTTTGTGTTATCATGCAATTAAGTTTGCACCTGTATTTTCTTGCAAACTTCTGGGTGCTTGAAGAAGGAAAACAGAGTAGGAAATGAAAAAGAAAACCTTACTATAGAGCTGGAGCTAGTTGAACTAACATCTGAATGAGAAATTAGGTTTATTTTGCACCTTATACCCAACAATGAGAGCTCCACCAAATAAAAATCAGGTGTACAACCTTGAAGTAGTGCTGTACTAAAAATAAGTTTGAACCATTAAGTAGTGCATTGGTCAAGATGGCCATTTCAGTTCACAAGATAACAGACCTGAACAGTTCATTTTATGTGACATCGAGAATTATTTTGAAAAGGCTACATATTGATGCATACAAATAAGTAAATGTAATACAAAAGCCAAATGCTGTGGATGCTGGAAATCTGAAATAAAAACAAAATATTGGAAATACCCAGCAGGTCAGGCAGCATCTGTGGAAAGAGAAGCAGGTTGATGACCGTTCATCGGAACAGGAGATGTTAACAGGTTTTAAGAAAGTAGAGAGGCAGAGAGAGGGAAGACCAAAGGGGAAGGTTTTTGTTGAGATGGAAGGCCTGAGAGTAAATAAAAGATGATGGCAATGGAGCGATTGAAGACACACAAGATGAGTCTAAAAGAGGTGTAAATGGCAATAGCAGAATCATTAACAGTAGCTTTTGTCCAAAAAAATGGGATTGATGGTTGTGATCTGAGACTGTTGAGCCCGCAAAACTGTAATATGCTTGCTCAAAAGATAAAATGTGGTTCCTCAAGCTTCTATTGAGCATCATTAGAAGAGCAGGAATGAGGTGGGTGTGGGTGGAGATATAAAACGATGGGCACCCAGAATCTCAGGGTCGTTCTTGCAGACTGAACAGCATTCCACAAAACAATCACCCAGTTTGTGTTTGGTCTCCCCAATAACATCATGAGCAGCAAATTCAGTTTGCTAAATTGAAAGAATACAAGTAAATTACTGTTTTGCCTGGAAGAAATGTTTGGGTCCTTGGATGGTGTGAAAGGAGGAGGCAAAAGGGCAGGCTTTGTGGAACATTTGAGGAAAAGGACTAGGTGCGAGTTAAGACATGGACAGCAAACCTTTGGCTGACTTTTCAAGTTTATGGAGAGAGTATGTGGGAGAGCAGCAGAAAGTGTGTTAAAATAGTTAAGTCCAGAGGTAATGAAAATATGAATGAGAGTTTCAGCAGCAAATGAGCTGAGACAGGGTCAAGGTTGGATGATGATATGGAGATGGAAATAGGTGGTCTTAGCTATGGCACGAATGAGGTCAGATGCTCATCTTGGGGTCAGATGTGACACCAAGGCTGTGAACAGAGTGACTTAATCTAAGACTGTTGCCAGGGAAAGGGATAGAGTCAATATCCAGGGAACGGAGTTTTAAGTGGGGACTGAAAATGATGGTTTCAGCTTTCCCAGTATTTAATTGAAGGAAATTTGTGCTAATCCAGTACTGGATATTGGATAATTAATCTGATAGTTCAACAACAGCGAAGGATTCGAGAGAGGTAGTACTGGTTGTTATCAGCATTCATGTGAAAACTAATGCTGTGCTTCTGGATGATGTCACCAAGGGACAGCATGTAGATGAGAAATAGGGGACTAAGGATGGATCCTTGGGGGACATTGGAGTTAATGTGGGAGCAGGAAAAAAAGCCATTGCAAATGATTCTTTGGCTACTATCATTGATTAAAAAATAAAGGAAGTATGAAAGCAGTCCCACCTGGAGACACCAGAGTAGAGGTGTTGGAGGAGCTGTTGTAGTCAGCTGTGTCAAAGACTGCAGACAGTTTGAGAAGGACACAGAAGGAAAACTTGCCTTCGTTACAGCCACATAGGATATCATTTGTGCTGTTTCGGTACTGTTGCTAAGGCAGAAACCAGATTGGAGGAATTCAAGCATGGAGTTCTGGGGAAAAATATAGCAATGGATTTGGGAGGTGACAACACATTCAAGGACATGGGAGAGGAAAGGGAGGTTTGAGAATGGACAGTAGTTTGCAAAGATGGGGTTAAGTTTTTTTTTAAGGAGAGGACTGATGACAGCAGAATTGAGAGACGGGTAACACCTGATTGTTTACAATACCGGCTTACATGAGGACCAAGGGGGAAGTTGGGTGATCAGTTTGTTGCGAATAGGCTGGAGGGAACAGGAGGTAGGAGGTCTCATGCACAAAACAAAACCTGTTAACAACAAAGTTCCATTGTGGATGAAACCTAGTGTCATAATCTTTGTGGAGCTGATTATCTATCCCCTGTGTTTTCTTTGGCTTATTATGGAAACAGTTTCACGGTATAGCGCTGCTAAACTAAATTAATCATTGATAACCCTGAAATTCCAGACAGTTAATTGGAACCATTCCTATAGGATGGTGTCCTCGATGATGAAACTAAAAGCACTCAGTGTAAAATTTCATTTCCAGTAGTGTTTTTTTTAAATATTTGAGTGCTTCAGGTTAGAGGATGCTGGCAAGCCTACAAGTACATCGACCTGTGGAATAGTGAATTTAAGCTTGGTCAAGAAATTTGAAGAACAGTCCAATTAGGATACGTAAACGGCGTGTTTGTGAAATATAAAGCACCTTGTGACTGAAACATACATTTGCTTGCTCATGAGTTATTTACCCAAGCACCATCAATTGTCATGGCACTCTATAATTAAGATGTGCAACCAACTGTTTTGTGGCCTAGCAGAATGTAAGGTCGGGTAATTAAGCCATTATTTATTAAAGTTATAGGCATATTGGAGATTTTGGTTAAAAGTTCATGTTCATGACAGCTGGTGAAAGTTAATTAGAAAATCCTAGTACAGAAGAGAATTTAAATTCATCATGGACTGCCGTGCGCATAAAACTGACTAATTCATTCGACTGGGTTGGTTTATGCTTGAGAACGTGTGTGGGCATCATAATCATAGAATAAAAATATGGTTTAGGGAACTATACCACTGTACCTGTGTAATAATTTATTTTGCTATCATTTATTAATGCCTCCTGCACTGGTAACTCATTTCCTATTTCAAAGTAACATCATCTGTGTCATCGCAAAGGCTAATAAATGAGTCAAATAACATTCAAAACCTGTTCTGTATTGATCCATACCCAAGGCTCCTGCATAACCCGGTATTCATTGCTAAGTTCACTTGGAATCTGAGGGGAAATGAGGGTTAACTGGTAGAGGAGTTATCTGGGCTGTATTAGAGCTATAGTGGTCAAAGCATGTGAATGAGTTTCTTTATAGTTTTATTGATGGGAAACTGCTCAGTAACTCGAGAAGCTTTAACGTCAAAGAATGCTGTGCAACAGACCACTCAGCCCTAAATCCTGTTTTATCAACTGGCACTCTCAGCTTTAATCCCATTTCCATGTTATTTCTATGTACACTTCAATCATTTTCATATATCTCCCATTCCTTTGTACGTGCTGATATTATTTCTGTCTAAGCCGCTTGTGGTGAAGCATTCCATGTTCTAACAATCCCTGCAAAGAAAAAAAACAAACATTTTACTTTCTCATTCTACTAATTATCCTGAGCCTATACGCACTCTGCACGGATTCTTAAACCAGTGGAAATAATGTTTTGCTGTCTACGCTATCATTTTTTTAATGTTAAAGATCTATATTAGATTCATTCCTGTAACTTTGAAATCTGGTGGGAGAAATGTCTTTTTTCTTTACATACCATGAATAAGAGGCTATAGTTATGAATAAGTATCATTCCAATGAATCTTTGTATTCCCAACAATGGTTTAATCCATGTCTTCACAAATTCAGAATCTTTTTATTTAATCCATTCATCTAAACAACAATCCATTTTATTTAATCTATCTATATTCCCAGAATCCCATGTCCCTGATTATTATCAGTTCTACCAGTAATTCCCACTTTTAAAGATCCAGAATCTGGAATTTGTTCCTTCACCTAAGGATCTTGTCATTTAGTGTACACTTCCTTTAATTTGTTTCCCAAAATGTAATGCCTTGCATTTATTTGCATTATTAAACCACATCTGCCACCTCTCTGTCCACTCTGTTAACTTGTATGTCTTTGTAAAGTTCGTTGTACAGTTTCCAATAACCTTAATTTGGTATCAGCAGACTTTGATTTAATCCAAGAACACAGTTAGGAGCAGAATTGTTCAATAAGACCATGGCTGATCTGATTGTGGTCTTAACTCCACTTTCCTGTCTGCCCGCATAACCCTTAATTCCTCTTGATGCTTTTTAAATAATTATTTGAAACACTTTTGTCACTTACTTGTGTGGCCTGTTATGTACACAGAAATGCAACCTGATTTCAGAGTCATGTTGCCATTATAGCTATCTGTTGTGTATTGCACTGAGGGAAGATTAACATGTGAACTCACAGCAGGCAGCTTTTATTGCTCCAAATGTATCTACACCTCCCCAAAAGAGAGGGCAATATTTAAAAAATGCTTAGGCCTGAAATATATTACACTCCTTCCTCATTTAAAGAAAACAACTTTTACATTAAAATGTAAAGTGGTATCTGCACATAATTTCACAGAATACCATATGACTATATCCAATGTCAACAAGACCTGAAATTTAAGAGTTTGGGTTGCATACTTGCTTCTACAGTATTGTAATCAAAACCAAAACATGCACAAGGCAAAAATTACCAGAGTAATTTACGTGTACAAAAATCATTTTCTTTAATGCCAGTATATGCTTAACAAACAAATCTTCATTTAATAAGCAGTAATGAAAAGAATAATGATTTTCTTCTTCCTACATACTTTCAATTAACCTATTTGGCTTCATTCTCTTGCTGTCTGGGTATCTCCTTCAATTTCCATTAGCTTGAATCTGTGTTCTCAATATCTCCAACTGTGTCAGTTCTGAACATTGATGTTTGACTACCAACTCCATTTAATGGTTGGGACTGTGACATTAGTGTGTCTTAATCAAGGACCCTGACTCACTTTGCTCTGCTGATGGATTCTGTAATACCAGCAAACTTTCAGTTTCTTTTTGATGTCCATTTTCTTTCTGACTTTCACTTTGGGCTGTAGAGGGATTTTGGACTATAGGACGCTTATCATGCTCTTCCTTTGTTATATTTCCTTTTGCAAGCAAACGATATGGCACTGACTGAGCATTTTGCCAATAATCACTAGTTATGTGAATGCACCTAGTTTCTTTACAACAGCTCCAATTACATGCTTTTCATTATCACGCTGGTGGTTTTCATCATGAAGCTTTTGACTATCACTGAACTTAAGTTTCATGCCTCATTTATGACTCATCTTTACTGTCTTTTCACTTTCTTTGCTATTAATGCCAGGCTTAAGCAAACTAAACTCTTCCCACCGAGGGCATCAAGAACTATAGGGCATAGATTCAAAATAATTAGCAAAAGGAGTAATAGTGATGTGTGGATTTTTTTTTCATCCAGAGGATGGTTGGCACCTGGAACAAAGTCCCTGAGAGGGTGGTGGAGGCAGGTTCCAGATGACCATAAGACATAGGAGCAGAATTTAGGCCATTTGGTCCATCGAGTCTGCTCTGCCATTCAATCATGGCTGATAAGTTTCTCAACCCCATTCTCCCGCTGTCTCCCCGTAACCTTTGATCACCTTTCCTATCAAGAACCTATCTATCTCGGTCTTAAATACACTCAATGACCTGGCCTCCACAGCCTTCTGTAGCAATGAATTCCATAGATTCACCACTCTCTGGCTAAAGAAGTTTCTCCTCATCTCTGTTCTAAAAGGTCTTCCCTTTACTCTGAGGCTGTACCCTCGGGTCCTAGTCTCTCCTACTAATGGAAACATCTTCCCCATGTCCACTCTATCCAGGCCTTTCAGTATTCTGTAAGTTTCAATTAGATCCCTCCTCATCCTTCTAAACTCCATCCAGTATAGACCCAGAGTCCTCAAGTGTTCCTCATAGGTTAAGCCCTTCATTCCTGGGATCGTTCTTGTGAACCTCCTCTGGACTCTCTCCAGGGCCGGAACATCCTTCCTGAGATATGGGGCCCAAAATTACTCACAATATTCTAAATGTGGTCCGACCAGAGCCTTATAAAGCCTCTGCAGCACATCCCTGCTTTTATATTCTAGTCCTCTCGAAATAAGTGCCAACATTGCATTTGCCTTCCTAACTACCGCGTCAACCTGCAGGTTAACCTTAAGAGAATCCTGGACTAGGACTCCCAAGTCCCTTTGCACTCCAGATTTCTGAATTCTCTCCCCATTTAGAAAATAGTCTATGCCTCTATTCTTCCTACCAAAGTGCATGACCTCACACTTGCCCATGTTGTATTCCATCTGCCACTTCTTTGTCCTTTCTCCTAACCTGTTCAAATCCTTCTGCAGCCTCCCCACCTCCTCAATGCTACCTGTCCCTCCACCTATCTTTGTATCATCTGCAAACTTAGCCAGAATGCCCTCAGTTCCTTCATCTAGATCATTAATGTATAAAGTGAAAAGTTGTGGTCCCAACACTGGCCCCTACGGAACTCCACTAGTCACCGGCCGCCATCCTGAGAAGGACCCCCTTATCCCCACTCTCTGCCTCCTACCAGAGAGCCAATCTTCTATCCATGCTAGTACCTTGCCTCTAACACCATGGGCTCTTATCTTACTGAGCAGCCTTCTGTGCGGCACTTTGTCAAAGGCATTCTGGAAGTCCAAGTAGATAACATCCTTTGTCTAACCTACTCATTACCTCCTCAAAGAATTCTAACAGATTTGTCAGGCATGACCTCACCTTGATGAAACCATGCTGACTTTGCCCGATTTTACCATGCACTTCCAAGTATTCTGAAATCTCATCCTTAACAATGGACTCTGAAATCTTACCAACGACTGAGGTCAGGCTAACTGGCCTGTAATTTCCCATCTTTTGCCCCACTCCCTTCTTAAACAGGGGGGTTACTTTAGCAATTTTCCAGTCCTCTGGGACCCTCCCTGACTCCAGTGATTCCTGAAAGATCACCACTAATGCCTCCACTATCGTTTCAGCTATCTCCTTCAGAACTCTGGGGTGTAATCCATCTGGTCCAGGTTATTTATCTACTTTCAGTCCTTTCAGTTTTCCTACACCTTCTCTTTGGTAATGGCCACCATACTCACCTCTGCCCCCCGACTCTCTTGAGCTTTGGGGATGTCACTCGTGTCTTCCACCATGAAGACTGACACAAAGTACCTATTCAGTTCCTCCGCCATTTCTTTGTTTCCCAGCATCTTCTCCAGCATCATTTTCCAGTGGCCCAATGTCCACTTTTGCCTCTCTCTTACCCTTTATATATCTAAATAAAAAACTCTTGCAATCTTCTTTTATATTACTGGCTAGTTTACCCTCATATTTAATCTTCTCCCTCCTTATTTCTTTTTTAGTTGTCCTCTGTTGGTCTTTGTAGGCTTCCCAATCCCCTGGTTTCCCACTGCTCTTTGCCGCATTGTATGCTTTCTCTTTAACTTTTATGCTGTCCCTGACTTCCCTTGTCAGCCATGGTTGCCTCATCCTCCCTTTAGTATGCTTCTTCTTCCTAAGGATGAATTTTTGCTGTGTCTCCCAAATTATTCCCAGAAACTCCTGCCTTTGCTGTTCCACCGTCTTTCCTGCTAGACTCATCTCCCAGTCAATTCTGGCCAGCTCCTCCCTCATGACTGATTCCAGCTTTTTCCTCTCAAATTGCAGGGTAAATTCTATCATATTATGGTCACTTCCTCCTAAGGGTTCCTTCACCTTAAGCTCCCTTATCAAATTTGCCTCATTACACATCACTAAATCTAGAATTGCCTGTTCCCTAGTGGGCTCTACCACAAGCTGCTCCAAAAAGCCATCTCGTAGACATTCCACAAATTCCTTTTCTTGGGATCCACTACCAACCTGATTTTCCCAGTCTACCTGCATATTGAAATCCCCCATGATCACTGTAACCTTGCCTTTCTTACACACCTTTTCTATCTCCTGGTGTATCTTGTGCCCCACATTCTGGCTATTGTTCGGAGGCCTGTACATAACTCCCATTATGGTTTTTGACCTTTGCGGTTCCTCAACTCTACCCACACAGATTCTACATCATCTGACCCTATGTCGTTTCTTGCTATCATTTTAATTTCATTTCTTACTAACAAAGCAACCCCATCCTCTCTGCCAACCTGCCTATCTTTTCGATAGGATGTATATCCTTGGATATTTAGCTCCCAGTGCTGATCCCCTTACAGCCCACCACATCATACCTGCCAATTTCAATCTGCACCACAAGCTCATTTACCTTATTTCGTATACTGCGTGCATTCAGATACAACAACTTCAGTCCTGTATTTCCCGTCCCCTTTCTCATTGTCTGATGTGCTTGAAGTTAGATTCCTAGCCCTTTCCAAACACTCTGTCCTATTTTGTGTTCTGGAGACTTTAATAGCCTCTCCTGGGCTCTCCTTTCTTTTCAGTTTTTTCATAATTTTCCATGAAGTTGAATCCACCCCCCCCCACACACTAACCTGCTGCTTTGTTTCCCATTAATCCTACTTCTTGGAGTTTTACCCTTCCCTCCCCCACCTTCTAGTTTAAAGTCCTGTTGACCACCCTATTTACCCTTTTCGCTGGAACATTGGTCCTAGATCGGTTCAGGTGGAGACCGTCCCAACAGTACAGATGCCTCCTGTTCCAATACTAATGCCAGTGCCCCACAAAATGGAACCCCTCTTTTCCGCACCACTCCTTTAGCCACGTGTTTACTTCCCTTATTCTCGCGTCCCTATGCCAATTTGCATGTGGCTCGGGTAGTAATCCAGAGATTATAACCCTTGTGGACTGTTCTTCAATTTAGTTCCTAGTTCCTGATAATCCCCAAACCGGTCCTCTTTCCTAGTCTTACCTTTGTTAATTGTCCCGACATGGACCACAACTGGATCCTCTCCCTCCCTCTCCAAAATCCTTTCAAGCTGGTCAGGGACGTCCCTCACCCTGGCACTGGGCAGGCAACATACCATGCAGGATTCTCGATCCTGCGTACAAAGGATGCAATCAATTCCCCTAATTATAGAATTCCCTACAACTACCACTTGTCTTTTTGCTCCCCACTCTTGAATGGCCTCCTGTGCCACGGTGCCGTGGTCAGCTGGTTCATCCTCCCTACAGCCCTGTTCCTCATCCACACAGGGAGCAAGTACCTTGTACCTGTTGGACAAGGTCAAGTGCTGAGGCTCCTCTGTTCCTGAACACAGGATCCCTCTACCTGCCTCACTCGCAGTCATACCCTGCTGACCCTGACCACTGACCGAACTTGAGGTACTTAATCTACCGGGTGTGACCGCCTCCTGAAACAAAGCGTCCAGGTAACTCTCCCCCTCCCGGATGTGCTGTAGCGTCCGGAGCTCAGACTCCAGCTCGTCAATTCTGAGCCGGAGTTCCTCCAGCAACCAACACTTACTGCAGATGTGGCCACTGCGGCTCGCAGTGGGATCTGCCAGCTCCCTCATCATACAGCTACAGCACATCGCCTACCCAGCCATCTCAACTTAATTAATTTATTAATTAGCTTTGCAGTGTTTTTTTTTAAATTTGGTGCAGATTTCCTACCAATCAATCAGGTCACAGCTTTCCTGTGATGTCACTTTTTCAGTTTTAGCTTCAGTTACTCTGTGCCCTGAGGTCACCGGTCCGGTGCTCTTCCCTCCGAGTCTGCTCCCTGGAGACAAGGCCGCAAATCCCCGAGATAAGCTAGATTTATACTCACCGCTCCAGTGCTCCTCCCTCTGAGTCTGCTCCCTGGAGACAAAGCCGCGAATCCCCGAGGTAAGGTTCGATCGAGGTATTCAAAAGGGAATTGGATTGTTATATGAAAAGAGAATGTGCAAGGTTATGGGGATAAGGCAGGGGAGTGGAACTAGATTGAATGCTCTTTCAGAGACCCATTGCAGACTCGATAGGCTGAATAGCCTCCCTCTGCACTGTAAAGATACTGTGATTTCTGTAAATCTTGTCCTAGGAGCGTGTTTAAATGCTAACTCATAAGCTGAGCAACTTGTGGACTGTGGAGTTATTCTGTAAGAGAACAGAAGTTGACCAGCCTGTATTGAAGAGAATCATGGAATGACTGCCAGACTTGTCACCTAGCAAATACTTCTGCAAAAACCTCTTTATAACCTGTACATTTCTTTCTGCAGCACTATTCCATGCTGGGTGGTAAGTGGTATTAGTGTGTTTGACTCCATTCTTACTCAGAAGTATTTCTAACTCTCCTGATTTAAAATGTGGACCATTATCTGACTCCAACACCTGTAATCTATAAATTGCAAACCAATTTCTCAAATCTTCAATAGTTTTGGCACTTGCAGCATTGGCATAGACTCAACATTTATCCACTTGGTATAGCTATCAACCAAAACAAGGAACTATTTCCTTTTAAGTTCAAAGAAATTAACATGTACTTGTTCTCACAGTTTTCTTGTGTTTGACCCCCATGGAATCAAAAGAACCTTGGTTGAATTATTTTTCATTCCAATAGGCACGTCAACTTTTCACCAACACTTCCATATCTCTATCTACCTTTTGGATACCACAACTAGCTTCTTGCTACTGCTTTCATACGGATTACTCTTGTGTGCTCTTGAAGTTCCTCTAACAAACTCTCTCTAAACCTTGGCAGAATAATGACTCTTAAGCCTCATTGAAGACAGCCTTGTTCTACACTCAATTTCCAAGTGTGAAATATTCTTGCAGATTCATATCATCTCACTCTTTAGGCCAGCGATTCATGACATGATTGACACTTTACTGAGCACCACATCCTTGCAAGTTTACTCACTGATTTCTCTGGCAGACACTGGCATTTCATTTAGAGATATAAAGTGATTCACAGGTAACTCAGTCACGAGAAATGAATCAGTCTTCACCAGAAACCTTGAAAGGATGTCTATTTGCATGATCTGACTTCAGATATTGAATCTCATCCTGATGGGCCATTTAAAATCAATGCCCAGCTCTGAAGCTGTGTTGCTGCTTGGGATGGTGCTCCCTTCTTTGAACCATATATGATCTTAAGGGCTTGGTGGGCAGTTAACAAAGTTAACTTCCTACCATACAAGTATTTGTGGAACTTGGTTATATATATGATAGCTGATAACTCTTTTTCTCAACTTGAATAATTTTGCTTTGGCTTTGTGAAAGTATGTGAAGCATATGCTACACACCATATTCCATTACGTGCGTTAACACCATACCCAACCCCTGTGATGAAGCATCGCACGCTCAAACTGACTGTTTCTTAGAATCATAGCGGGTCAAAACGGCATCGCTAGTTAGTACTTCCTTCACTTCAAGTGCTTTCTGACATAAAGGCCGCTTGCAACCTGTTCCTCCTCTGAGCAGTTGATACAGTGGAGTGAGTGTATTAGCCAAGTCTCGGATGAACTTAGAGTAAAACAACAGTCCCTATGAATTTTTTAAGTTCCTTGCTTTCAAATAGTCTCTGCTTTCAAAATCCCTGCACCATCTATTTAGTGACCCAGGTATGTTACCCTTGACACCATGAAACAACACATGTGCTTTTTAGTTTTGACATATTCTAAGTCAATCTAGGACTTCATTCAACCTTACAATGTGCTCTTTCTCTGTCTTACTGCTAATTAGAATGCCCTTTAATAAGTAGCACACTCCCTTCATCCCATTTAGTATCTGATCCATGATGCTCTGGAACACTGTGGGAGCAGTAGACAACCCAAATGGTAACCTTTTGTACTGGTATAACCCTTTTGTGTATGAATGGTAAACAGTTCCCTGTTCTTGATAGGTAATTCCAATCGCAAATGTGTATTTGACAAATCTGTCTTAATGAGCACCTTTCCAATGGCTAAATTAGAAAACAAATCTTCACTGGTAGGCTGTGGGTAAGTACCATTTGCGATCACCTTATTTACCATTTGCTTAAAATCTCCATAATTGCGAATGGACCTGTTTGCTGCTTGAACTACCACAGTGGGTGAGGCCCATTCACTGCTTTTTGCCTTCCTAATTACCCCTGTTCTTTCTAATCTACCTAGTTCTTTACTTCTACTTCTAACTGTGCATAAGATACTGGCCTCGCATTACAAAATGTCAGCTGTACATTGTCTTTCATCTTAACTTCAGCCTGGTGATGCCTAATTTTATCATTTGGTCCTTCTTGCTCAAAGACCATTTTGTGCTCTCTTAGCACTTTCTGAATGACAGACATACTCTTACTGATCCCTGCCGTAAATAACTTGACCCAGTTTAACCATATTTTCTTAGCCAATTCCTTCCCATCTGGGTGATTTTGTTCCCTCCTTCTACTACTACTAATAGCAAATAATAGGATTCATCATCGTATTCCACTCCAACACTAACTTCACCTAACTGAAGTACTTGCATCTCTCTACAGGGAAATTACAGAGAGATGCGAGCATTATAGAGCAGTTATAATGGGGGACTTTAATTACCCAAACGTAGACTGGGACATTGGTAGTTTAAAGGGTGGAGAGGGGCCAAAGCTCCTAGATTTTGTTGAGGAAGATTTTCTACAGCAGCATGTGTCCAATCCAACAAGGAAGGATTGGACCTGGTTCTTGGAAATGAGGTGGGCCAAGTAGATCAAGTGTCAATGGGGGAACATTTAGGAGACAGTGATCGTTGTATTGTACATTTTAGGATAATGATAGAAAAGGACGATAGGTAATCCGGGGTAAGAATAATTAACTGGATGAGAGCCAGCTTCAATGGGGCAAGAACGGAGCTGGGCACGAAAGATTGGCAGGAAAATCTATAGCTGAACAATGGGCTACCTTCAAAAAAGAATTGGTTAGGGCACATTCGAGGTATATTCCATTGAAAAGGAAAGGTAGGACAAACAAATCCAGAGCTCCCTGGATGAAAAAGGAGATTGATGTCAAGATAAAGAAGAAAAAGTGTGTCTATGATAGGTGTCAGGTAGAAAATGCAATTGAGAACCAAGAGGAATGCAGAAGTTTCAGTGGGGAGGTGAAAAAGCATACTGGAGAAGCGAAGAGAGACTATGAGAAGACTGGCAGCCATAAAGGGGAATCCCAAAGTTTTCTATAGGCATATAAATAGTAAAAGGGTGATAAAGGGGTAGATCCGATTAGGGACCTGAAAGGGAAATTACATATGGATGATGGGATCGTGGCTGAGGTATTAAATGAATACTTTGCATCATCTTTACCAAGGAGGTAGATGCTACCCAGGCCATGGTGACAAGCGAAGAAACGCTGTCACTAGAAGGGTTCAGAATTGATCAGGAGGAGGTGTTGAATAGAGTGTCAGTATTTAAAGTTGACAAGATACCGGGACCGGATGAGATACATTCAAGGAAATTGAAGGAAGCAGAAGTAGAAATTACAGGGGCACTGGCCATAATTTTTCTGTCTTGCCTCGACTCGAGAGGTGTCAGAGGATTGGAGAATTGCAAACATTATGCCCTTGTCCAAAAAAGGCTATAAGGATAAGCCTGGCAATTACAGACCAGTCAGTTTAACTTCAGTGGTGGGCAAGACTCTAGAAACAATTGTTCGGGATAGAATTAGTCATCACATGAAAAAATATGAGTTGATAAGGAAGAGCCAGCATGGATTTCTGAAGGGGAAATCCTGTTTAACTAACGTGTGGAGTTTTTTGAAGAGGTAACAGAATAGGTCAATGAGGGTAATGCTGCTGATGTGGTGTACATGGACTTTCAAAAGGCATTTGATACAATGCCACATAACAGACTTGAGAAAAGTTATTGCTCATGGAATAAAAGGGACAGTAGCAATGTGGATACAAATTTGGCTGAAAAATAGGAAGCAGAGTGTAATGGTCAATGGATATTTTTTTGGGCTGGAGGAAGGTTTGTAGTGGAGCTCCCCATGGGTCAGTATTGGTACCCTTGCTTTTCCTAATATATATTAATGATCTAGATGTTGGTGTGCAGGGAACAATTTCGAAGGCTGCAGATGATACGAAGCTTGGGGAGTGTTGTAAATTGTGAGGAAAACCGTATAGAACTTCAAAAGGACATATACAAGTTGGTGGAGTGGGCAGATAGGTGACAGATGAAGTACAATGCGGAGAAGTGTGAGGTGACGCATTTTGGTAGGAAGAACATGGACAGACAATATAAAATAAGGGGTGAAATTTTGAAAGGGGTGCAGGAGCAGAAAGACCTGGGTGCATATGTGCATAGATCATTGAAGGTGGCAGGACAGGTGGAGAGAGCAGTTAATAAAGCATATAATAGTATCCTGGGCATTACTAATAGGGGCATAGAGTACAAGAGCAAGGAGATTATGCTGAATCTGGGCGCCATGTTATCGGAAAGATGTGAACACATTGGAGAGAGTGCAGAAGAGGTTTACAAGAATGGTTCCAGGGATGAGACACTTCAGCTTTGAGGATAGATTGGAGAGGTGGGTACTGTTCTCCTTGGAGAGAAGGTGGCTAAGAGGAAATTTGATAGAGATGCTCAACATCATGAGGGGGCTGGACAGAGTAGATAGGGGGAAGCTGTTCCCGCTCATAAAAGGATCAAGAACGAAAGGGCACAGATTTAAAGTGATTTGCAAAAGAAGCAAACGTGATGTGAGAAAAAACTTTTTCACACAACGAGTGGTTCGGGTCTGGAATGCACTGCCTGGAAGTGTGGTGGAGGCAGGTTCAATTGAGGCATTTAAGAGGGGATTAGATTATTATTTGAATAGAAACAATGTGCAGGGGAATGGAGAAAAGACAGGGCAATGGCACTAAGTCATTTGGTGAGCCAGTGCGCAGACGATGGGTCAAATGGCCTGCTTCTGTGCTGTTAAAATTCTGTGAATCTGTTATGGAAATAACTAGTCAGTTTCACACCAGTTTTGTGTAAGGGAATGTGACTTTGAGATTCATTGTACTCTCCTCCTGAGATAACAGATACTGCTGCTGCAGCAACAATGAAAGTAAGCAGTGAATCTCCAGCTTTTCATTTCTAGTGGACGCTGGAATTTTATCTTCAATCCTATTACTCTCATCTTCCATGTACTGTTTTTCTTGCTCTCCGACTGAGTGCAACTCTTGATCTTGCTGCTTGATAACATCTGCTTCTGTTTACATATCTATCATACGCACATTTGAGAATTTCCAGACTCCTGAACTAGCTTTAGATCTACCACAATCTCGACCTGGTGCATAGCTGCGACCTAGAGCTTTACCATGACCTGCAGCATTACTGTTCCTCTACTTTTGCATGTCATCTGGATATGATCAACATCCCACCAGTGTAGCAGCATTTCGTCTGGAAATTGAGGCATTTAGATGGTTGGCTACGATAGCAACTGTAATATCTAAACTTCTGACCCTTGAGCCTGTGAACCGTGGCCTGGTTCCCATTGAAATCTGGCGGACCTCCCACCCTGGTTCAAGAAAAGAACTTCCTTCCAATCCACAACCATCTCTTTCTGCCATATCCATGGCTGTGGCTTCATAGCAGGCCGCCTTTCATGTCAGCTTATTGCCTTTGTTCAAAAGCCTAGCTTGGATTTTATTCTTCTTTAGGTCTCCTGCAAACGCCACATCCACAGTGAGGAGAGAGTTTCTTTAATTCAAGAATCTAATCTTAAACAGTCTCACTTGGCAACTGCTTCCTTTCATGGAATGCAATTCTCAGTGCAATCTTAATCTTCTCATAACATGAGTCCAGAATCCCATTAATTTCAGAATATTCCATTGTGCTGGTGTCTCACGGGCAACACTGAGTTAGGCACCAACTCAAAAGCATCATGGTGAAGAAAACATTTACTTTATCCTCATTTCCTATTTTATTCACTTGCAGCCAAACAAAACCTTTGTTCATAATTACACCATTCCTCTTTCTTGGGTTGAATTCCCCCAATGTCGCCAATTATGCTTCAGTGCCATTTTTTTCAATTTGGTACCCCCCTGATTCATTGTGTACCTGAATGCGATATGCATGCAGAACAATTTTTCAGACTGCTCAAACATCCTCAAAATCAACTTTAGGAGTTTCAAAAAGTGAGTCACAATGTTCTTCAGCCCTTAATTTCACACAATTGCATGTAAAAAAAAAAAAATAATTCTACCCAAGAATCACAGCTTTTTAATGGTATGGGAGGAGGCCATTCAGCCCATCGTGCCTGCACTAGCTCGCTAAATGAGTATTATGACTTGGTGCCTTTGCCCTGCCTTTTCCCTGTACCCCTGCACATTGTTTCTATTCAAATAATTATCTAATGCCCTCTTGAGTGCCTCGATTGAACCTGCCTCCACCATGCTTCCAGGCAGTGCATTCCAGACCTGAACCACTTGTTGTGTGAAAAGGTTTTCTCTCATGTCACATTTGCTTCTTTTGCAGATCACTTTAAATCTGTGCTCTCTTGTTCTCAATTCTTTTACAAGCAGGAACAGCTTCTCCCTATCTAATCTGCCCAGCCCCCTCATGATTTTGAACATCTCTATCAAATTTCCTCTTAGCCTCCTTCTCTCCAAGGAGAACAGTCTGAACCTCTCCAATCTTTCCTCAAAGCTGAAGTTTTTCATCCCTAGAACCATTCTTGTAAATCTCTTCTGCACTCTCTCCAATGTGTTCACATCCTTCCTATAATGTGGCGCCCAGAACTATACACACTACTCCAGCTGAGTTCTAAAAAGTGTCTTACACAACAGAATGATGCCGATGAATTTATGTATCACAAAGAAGAGATTAACGTGTGGACTCTCAGCTGGCAGCCATTATTGAACTAACATTATTTATACTTACCCAGCAGGGAGAGCAATATAACAAAATGCTCAGATCTTTTAATATATTACACTATTGATCTGCTGATCAGAACTCTGTTATCAATGTCCAGTGAAGGGAGAGATGGTGGCGTAGTGGCAATGTCACTGAACTAGTAGGCACCCAGACTTATGCTCTGTGGACATGGGTTCAAATCCCATCATGTCACCTGGTGGAATTTGAATTCAACTAATAAACCTGGAATTGAAAGCTAGTCTCAGTAATGGTGACCATTGATTGATTGTTGTAAAAACCCATCTGGTTCTTTAGGGAAGGAAATCTGCTATCTTTACCTGGTCTGGCTTACACGTGACTCCAGACTTTCAGCAACGTGGTTAACTCTTAACTGCCCTCTGCAATGGCTGAATAAGCCACTCAGTTCTAGGGTAATTATGGTTGAGCAACAAATGCTGGCCTTGCCAGTGACGCCCACATCCCATGAAACAATTTTTAAAAATCAACACTGTGGCCTTAATTGAAGTGTTCTGAAGAAATTAAGTTGTTTATAATGTCCTGGGTTACTCTCGCCAGTGTGAAAAGATACCTAAAAAAAAAATCAAAATTCATGTACAATCCTTCCATATTTCACACTTCCCAGAAAAAAATGTATTTTTATAATAAAATATTCATGCTGGTTATTTTCAAAAAATAGTAATTGACAGGTCCTCAAAGAAATTGGTGTCTCAATATTAAAACAATGCTCCAAAAAATGACCTGTAGGATTGCCTTTTTCTGTTAGCACATTCATCCTCTTCAAAAGCTCCTTCCTCTTTAAGAGAACATACATACGCATGAACATGCATACGAATTAGGAGCAGGAGTAGGTCACTGAGACCCTTGAGCCTGCTCTGCCATTCAATAAGATCATGACTGTTTTGATTGTACCTCAACTCCACATTCCTGTGTACTTGTGTTAACCTTTCATTCCCCCTTATCAAGAATCTATCTAGCGCTGCCTTAAAAATAAAAAAAATCTGTTTCTACCACCTTTTGAGGAAGAGTTCCAAAGACTCATGCCCCTCTGAGAGAAAAAAATCCCCCTCCTCTCTGTCTTAAATGGGCGACTCATTTTTAAACTGTGATCTCTAGTTCTAGATTCCCCCACAAGGGGAAATATCCTTTTCACATCTACACTGTCAAGACCCCTCAGGATTTTGTTTCTATCAAAGTTTCAAAGAAACTCCTTTGAAACCCATTCCCAGCTCACAAAACCAACCTTGGTCTCTCATCTTCTCCCTCCCCACTTATTTCATAGAAAACAGAGGTTAACTTTTGGCCCCCACACACTCTAGCCCAAGCCATTAACCCAAGGAGTTACTTGTAATTTTAATAAGACTAAAAGTACAAGAGCTTCTACATTTGTGGGTAGCAAATTGATTAAGCAGATGAGTGCAACTATGTTTTGCTTTAGTTAAGTGGAGTGTGTACATCTGCAAGGAGCTTTGCAGAAATTCACCAAGGCTCCTTCAACAGCACCTTCCAAACCCACAATCACTACCATCTAGAAGGACAAGGGTAGCAGATAAATTGGAACACCACCACCTGGAAGTTCCCCTCCAAGCCACTCACCATCCTGACTTTAAAAATATATCGCTGTTGCTTCATTGCTGGGTCAAAATCCTGGAACTCCCTTCCTAACAGCACTGTGGATGTACCTACACCACATGGAATGCAGCGGTTCAAGAAGGCAGCTCACCACCACCCTCTCAAGGGCAGCTAGTGATGGGCAATAAATGCTGGCCCAGCTAGTGAAGCCCATATCCTGTGAATGAATTTTGAAAAAAAAAACCAGAGAGAACTTAATATTTTGGTTTGAAGTTATTGACCTGACCATTTATGAATTTATATTAACTGATTTACACCTCAATTATGGTGTATAGCAGCAATTTTCAGGCATCATCTCAAAGTGGCTCTACTGTATGAAGACTGATTTACTAATAAAGTTCTCAATTCAATTTATATAATTTTGAACATTGTCAAAAAAAGGTATTCAACTCTTTTCATTAGTTGCCTATGTGTCGGTCTTGACGTCTTCACTTTTTCCAGCACTAACCTACCAGCAGCATTATTAAAATGCACGACAGACTAATGTGTACTACACACAGAGAATGCTAAGAAAATACAGCTATGTGACTGCAGATTGTGAATAAAGAATATACCACAGCCATTGGATCAGCTTTGTGACCCTGGGATGCATATAGAGATGAACTTTTTTTAATTCATTCATGGGATGTGGGCGTCGCTGGCTAGGCCAGCATCTATTGCCCATCCCTAATTGCCCTTGAGAGTGGTGGCGAGCTGCCTTCTTGAACCACTGCAGTCTATATGGTGTAGGTACACCCACAGTGCTGTTAGGGAGGGAGTTGACCCAGTGCCAATGAAGGAATAGTGATATATTTCTAAGTCAGGATGGTGAGTGGCTTGGAGGGGAACTTCCAGGTGGTGATGTCTCCATTTGTCTGCTGCCCTTGTCCTTCTAGATGGTAGTGATCGTGAGTTGGGAAAGTGCTGTCTAAAGAGCTTTGGTGATTTGCTGCAGTGTGCCTTTTAGATGGTACATACTGATGTCTGTGTGCATCGGCGGTAGTGGAGGGAGTGAATGTTGTGGCTGGGGTGCCAATTAAGCAGGCTGCTTTGTCCTGTTGTTCCAATGGATCAACAGAACACTGTCCATACTATTGTTTTAAGATGTACTCTCATGGTTTCTCTCCTTCATATGGTCTTAGTTTGTCTGTAATTATAGCACACACTCTGGCTAGATCTTGCAGTAAGAATAACAATGAGGCTATCAACACTCACCATTATAAAGGAATAAGTTAGATAGTAACTTCTAGCATCCTCAGTTAACTATGAAAATCTGGAAGTTCCTGCCTCAGTTGTCCTGCTCAACAATGTCACACAGAGTCTTGGCATTCAAGCACATGAAGGACATGAGCTAAAAGTATTTATCCACTAAACAAGTCAGAAATTGTTGAGGCTTTTCCATTTAAGCGTAAATGTTTGAGATGTGGTAAAGCTTAATTACTGCCATACAATCTTTATGGCACTGAGTCTCATTCAGATTATGATCACGATGGTATTTTTTTTTAAATGATTTTTCCTTTTTCTCTCATCTCTCAACCCCATCTTTGTGTCTCCAATTATTTCACTTTATCTACATGAATTGGCATGAAATTAAATATTCTAACCTACACTTCCTGGTTAGACAGTGCATGTCTTAGTAAGGATCTATCAACTCAATTGGTTAAGCAGACACCCCACTGCTTGCTTTGTTAAGCGTCTCTAATCCCTGGTAGAGATCATTGTGCTATTTCAGGTTTCTAATTACACGTTCACAGTGCAAAAACCCAGAGTGTCTGGACAGGTGTAATTACTCGAGAGTGCCGATCGTTTGTGGCTGACTGCAAAATCTCGGCCTTTGGCAGATTTTTATCTAAATTGGGAGGGAGCTGGCAACTTTGGTTCTTAAATAGTTGGTTTTAAATTGTGATCAATACTTATACGCTAATTGTGAATGTTATTTATGTGTAGTGGATAATAAAAATTAAAACTTTTTCAAATAAATATGTGATCTAATTACAGTAAGAAAAGAGTTCGTGTATTTGGGTCACGCATTTGCGAACTCGAGTTCCAATTTTGAATTACATTGGAAGTACGTTTGCTATTTTGTGGGCAAACGCAGCAGCCAGTTTGCACATAGCAAGATCCCACAAACCATAATGAGACGAATAACCAGTTCAGTTTTTATTTTCTGCTGGTTGGCTAAGGAACCAAATGTTGGCCATGACACCAGAAATATTTCCCGTTCTTCAAATAAGTGCTACAGGATTGTTTGCATTCATGCAGCAGGGCTTTGGTTTAACGCCTCGCTTGAAAGCTGAGTGCTCTGACAATGCCTCACACTCGGCATTGCATCAGTGTGTTGGTTTAGGTGATGTAGATTAAACAATTTAGCATGTGATAGAAAGTAAAATGCAGATGCAGAGCGTATAAAAGTATTGCGTTTTCTGCATTTTGGCTTCATTTTTAAATGCGCCCACACTTTTAACGTGAAAAGAGAGAGAGAGGCCGTAGACAGTTTGCTTCGTTCCCCTTTGTGGATGATGCCTGGTTGGAGGGAAGTGGCATTGACCTCGACCTAATCCCCCAGCAAATCAGCTGTACATAACGAGTTCACAGTCTAATAGTTTATTTGCCGTGTGGGGAGGAGGGGTGTAACAATTACGCACTGTATTGTCGGCCAAGTTTACGTACACAGTCTCTGAGGCGGGATGAAACCACGACATTTCTGAAACGAAGGCTGCAGTTGAATCGAGGTTGACACTCCTGCGGGCCATATAACAGAATGCGTTTATCTCATCAGTTTCTGCTGGATTTGAACCTGGATTATTGAGGACCTTCCTCCCCACCCCAACCAAAAAAAAACAAAACCTTGCAATTCGTTTCAGGACGAACACCAAATTTGGAGGCTAACTAGTTTAATCTACAATATATTGTTGGCATTTGGCAATCATAATGTAGGAAAACAGCCACTTTTGAAGCTAAGGTGCAACTGTAAATAAAATAAGATCAACTTGTGGAAAAATAAGTGATGAAAGCACTGCTGCAGCATGCACTTTAGCTGCATTCTGCTAGATATTAAAAGTACGCATGGTACAGAAAATTATAAACAGCCATGAAATTATTAGCTAATTATTAATACCTGCAATAACTCTATTTTGTCTGTGTATAATGGTTATTGACAGTCTCATTAATTCTTGCCAAAACTGAGCACATCTAAGACCATTGATGATCATAAACAGCTTTTAAAATGTTTTGCAATCTATTGATTTCCACACAACTATTTGGGAATATATCGACAAAGGGACCCGCAATATGAGCTGCAGCTTTGCAAGGTATTTTATTATTTGCCATCAGGATTTCCCTTGGCATTGCTTGTATGTATCCTTTTTTTCATGGGCTGAAAGCATCAGTGGGAAGGCCAGCATTTGTTGCTTATTCCTAATTGTAACAGCTAACAATAGCTGACAATGAGAAACCGCATGTACCAAGGTTTTTGGAAGCTGAGCTCAAGGTCTTGATGGAGCGTGAAAGGAGATGTCCAATATCTGCAGGGGCTGCTGCAGACCCTCCAGGCACACGATGAGAAGGCAGCTGGAGCAGATAGTCATGGAGGTCAATGCCAGCAATTTAGCCCCAAGAACCTGGATGTAGTGTCTCAAGAAGTTTAATTCCCTCACTCTGAATGAAAGTTTTAAATGCCATGACCTACCAACTGCAACACTAGCCTCAGCCATTGCTTAATTTGCCACACCTCATCACTCTGCTCCAACAATTTCTATCAATCAGAATTCATTTGCTTTACCTCATCCTCTCACATTTAGCATGTAGCAAGTCTCACTCCCATATCTCTCTCAGTGCCTTTATGGCCAGCTATTCAACCTGATGGTCAAATCACCTAAACATGTCACACGGCACCCACTTTCCTCCCTCAAGAAGGTGGTGCACAACCAAAGGCAACAGTACCTAACCAGAAGCGAAGAAGCTCACCTGCATGTTCTAACCCATGAGGGGATGGTGCTAGCCATTATGCAAAGGGACATTGATAAATCTGTGATAAATCTAATGAAGATGATGGAATTCTCATACCTAATCTTTCTTTTCATATACTAGTTCCCCCTCAACCCAAATATCCCTTACAAGCTGCAAATTGTGCAAGCACGCACTTTTAATTTCTCCTTTTCCCTTACCATACCTGATAGCACAGCCATCTCTAAGTCAAAAGATTGAGTTCAGGTATCACTCCAGAGACTTATCCCCAAAATGTCAGCTGAAATTCCAGTGCAGTACTGAGAGATTCCTGCACTGGCAGAAGTGTTGTATTTTTGGTGAAATGTTAAACTGAGTCCCCATCTGTCCTCTCAAATGGAAGGAAAAGATTTCATGGCACTATAGCAAAGAAAACCAGGGGCTTTCTCCCCACCATCCCAACTTATCCTGGACAATATTTATTTCATGACCAATATCACTAAAATGGATTACAGGGCAGCATCACATTGCTCTCCATGAGACCTTGAGCAAATTAGCTGCTGCATTTCCTAAATTACAACAATGAGCACAACTAAGAAAACCTGCTTCATTGAAATTCTTAAAATGTTTTGAAGCTGTAAAAGGTGCTATATAAATACAAGTCTTTGTGAACTTTGTGCTTGTACTTTGATTAAGTGAGCTGCTTACATGGTAGCTGCTAATTCAGTGTTCTCGTGAGTGAACCAGGTACCTGAATTTGTTGTAACTGTCTAAATGCAGTCAATGAGCCTGCAGTGATTTTATTGCATAGCAAAATTTTGTTCACCACCAGGGTGCAAATCATTATATTCCTCTGTAACAAAGTAATTTAACACTTAATTATGTAATTGGACTGAGTCCTGCTGAATCCATTTTCTTGCCTAAAACTCCCCTGAACCCAGATTGCCTTCAAATTTGATGGAAAACCTTTATGTCTGAAATCCAAATCAATTTTCCTCTTCGAGATATTGCAGGTTATTTTTTGGCGACTTGTCTCTAATTCAAACAGTGCAGAAATATTCTTATATCATTTGAATTTCTGTATTCTAGTTGGATATAAATTTTCATTTCCCTTCTCAGAGCTTGACCAATATTTTTATATTTTAGGGGGAATTGAACCACGATATTGAAGTAATTCCTTTCATTACATGACACCTTTCTGTGTCATTGATTTTTAACAATCTCTTTATCCGTAACATGCCAGGCTTGCTTTTTTGCCTCCTCAGTTGCCATGACATCTTTATTTCTTACAAAGGCTTAGGGGTATATCGGTTCAGATTTTGCAACCAGCAGTGCAGGAAGAATGATATCTGATCACCTTGCTAACAGCTCCCCACAAAGTTTTTGAGGGCTTTAGAATGCATACATTGTCTAATTGTTTCAGCGCAACATCCTCTGCGGTGGATCTGTGGCATCTGTCAGTGGGGCAAGCAACAGAGGGCCTCTTCAATCAAATTGAAGAATCTTCACCATGATACAAAGCCTAAATAAGAATTGTAAAGCAGGAGATTAATTATGTTTGAATTATGTGCAGAAAGCAAACTAATGATTAGGAAACACATTAAAGAGAGAGAGATAAGAGACAAGTGGAGCCTGAACAAGAGGGGGCAAGATCAATGGGGAAGGATGGAGCAAGTGGAGGTTGGACAAGGGAGTTAGAATCAGCAGGGAAGGGTGGAGCAAGCGGAGGTTAGACAAGGGGGACAAGATCAGCAGGAAAGGGTGGAGCAAGCGGGGGCTTGGCAAGAGAGTTAGGATCAGCAGGGAAGGGTGGAACAAGTGGAGACTGAATAAGGGGGGGCAAGAGCAGTGGGGAAGGGTGGAGTGAGCGGAGACTGGACAAGGTAGTCAGGATCAATAGGAATCCTTGAACAGGAGGGGTCAGAGTCAGGAGGAGCATGGGTACATTGACGGTGATGGGCTCAAGGGGGGGAGCAGGAAATTTCCACATAGATAACAATAGGGCCCAAGGTAACTAAGGGAGGTTGAAGGGTTACCGGAGGGACAAGGCAGTGATTGTATACGATGTTGGGGAAATTCAGGTGACAAGCGAGGGTAGAAGGTGCTTGACGTGCCGGCAAGCCTCACATGCATCATGCTGAAGTTGTCAAGGTTTTTGCGCTGTTCGCAAAACCTCTCCAGCTTTCAATATGGGAAGAATTTCACTTCCATTAGGAGGAGTTGATGCTTTGTTTATTGAGCCAAGTAAAGGGGCACCCTATTAATTATTGGTCTGCTTCATGCAGAACCAGGCTCAGCTGAATGGCAGGGAGTTGATTGCCTCCAAGGAGCATGGGTGGTGGACGGCAGCAAAGTCTTAACGCCAAACCTCCATTCTCCTGGGTAATGGTCATGACTGACGAGAGCTTATGTATTAAGTGTTTCTATGATGCCAAGGCAATGGTCTCTTTCTATAGAGCCTCTAGGGCAATGGAGGCAAGCTAAATAGTGTCAGGGAGGGTTATTGCACATGGCTGCCATTACCCTGAACAATGTGGAGTGTCTCCATGCACATTCAGGTATGAACAGGAGGAACATTCTTTTGTAGTCCTCCAGTTAACCCTTTATCATGAAGGGGTGCGTTAGGGAGGCCATGTCCAGACAGATGCCAATCCTATGGCTTAGCATTGGCTTAAAGACTCAGTGATGGAGGCGAATCTACAAAGAATATGCTGACTAGCTGGATTACTACAATTTATTCACAGATCCACTCAGGCACCCATGATGCAGTCTCCAGGCAGCCCTGCCTTTCTACTGGCTCTGATCCAGGTGAGGAGGAACTGGCGCAGGTTAGCCCAGAGCCAGGAGAAGCAATGGCTAGGCAGGGGAGCCTTAAGGAGTTCAGGATGCTGACAACCAGGGACCAGTGCGACGATGAGCATTGGTCCAAACTCAGGTGTGTTGCAAGTGGCACTGCTACCTGCAGATGAGCAAAAGATGATGCCAGAGGTTATTTAGGATGTCCTGGTATGTGGTTGATCACACGTCACTTGCTCCATGAAGACCTGCGACCACAAGGACTTGGAGGCAACCCCATGCTGGTGGCATTAAAAATCACCATGGCCCAAAATGCTTCTGCCAGTTTCTCCTTCCAGGGCTCCACTGGGAACCTTTGCAGCATCTCCCAGTCAGCAACATACAAGTGCAACCAGGAGTTAACAGATGCCCTTTTCAAAAGAGCACACCAATTTGTTAAATTCTGCCTGGATCCTGAAAGCCACGCAGCCAGAGAGTTGGATTTTGGAGCATTCGCAGGATTCCCGCAAGTACAAAGGGGCTATTGACTGCACACGTGGCATTGAGAGCTTCCTGGCATCAGCCAGTCACATTCATCAACAGGAAAGGTTTCCATGCTTTGAATGTGGAGCCTTCTACTGCCATCTTGGGAAACAGGGCCTCCTGCCTTTCCTGGATGGCCTGGAGGAGAACCTGCGGGGAAGCATCGCTGAACAGTGGGGCCACACATTGTCTTCTGTGCAACATTCTTGTCTCATCAAAATCTTGAACATTTGCCAGGCTACTCCTGATTTGCAACTGTCTGGGTGCCCTTTAAGTATGGCGCTAGGACTTTCAACCCCATAAGGTAAGGGCAGGACAGCAACTTACTGCCCACTCTACTGCAAGATTCACCATGTTCCTCACGGATGCATATGTAATGAGCTGAACAGCTCATTCAGCTCTGTGTTGTAGTCCAAATCATTTGTATATACTGAGAACAAATATGAATCTACCACTGACTCCTGGGCAAGATTGCAGGGGGCCAGCCGCCTCATTCCCAAGCAGTCATTCATTCCTGCTCTCGCCACCCAACTTCTCCACTATTGAGGGAATGAGTCTCTACATTTCTAAAATTATTTTTATGAACCCGAGTTTGTTTGGCAACAATTATCATTTACAGCGGCTTTAAAAACTAACTTACTCTTGAATGCACCAGCCCCTACATCCCTTGCTGCTTTTAATGTGAAACTAGGAGGAACAGACTCAAGGGATCGAATGGCTTACTCCTCCAAATGCATATGTTCATGTTGGTTTTCTGGTTTTCAGCCTATATCCCTCAGCTACTACCATCCAAAACTTCTCATTGCTATATGTGGAACCCTCCTGTGACTAAATTGGCTTTTACACGTTTTGGGATATCCTGAAGATCTGGAAGGTGCTCCTAAACACAAGTTCGTTTTTTTTCTCTTTGACATACAATCAATTCATCTTCAACATGAAGTCATGTGTTGATTCTATTCACAAGGAATATAGAAATCAAAGCACAGGCTACGTGCTATGATACCAAAATAATTGGGGACAGGTGGCAGCAGTGATCTTTGGGTCACTGCTCCCCAGACAAAAACCATGACTGAAGTTGTACTGAATCAACAGATTATACCTAACTGCAGTGGTTACATTTACATGACATTGAAATCATTGACATTGTGCACCCAATGTTCTTTAACCTTTTCCTATCACTACATCTTGCTCTCCCAACACCCACAGCTAAGCTGGAGGCCTCCTGCCAAATACTATCCTCAATTGCCTGGGGCTCTCCTTAACAGGTGCATTGTCCTCATTTTAACTAATTTTACATGGTCTGTTATTTAGGAATAAAGAGGAATGGAAGCATTGGTGAATAGGCTAATGCATTGAGGTTCTTTTGAGGTACTTTGTAACTGGCTAATAGAGCAAACAGGCTAGAACTCAGCCACATAAGTAGCATATGGTGTATTATCATTTTGATTTCTGGGTAATCTTTATCATTACTTTTCTCAGTCTTCCACAAAACTAAAAGAAAACAGGAAATAAATGGACTTCCTAGCCAGACTTTGCATTCTGTGAACCAATAGAATTTAAGTTTTAAAATTCTGGCTTTGTTTATTATTATGTTGGTGCTAATGAAGCTACACACTGACCTTGCACATCAGTCTTAATAAAAGCCAAATAATATTGAATGATTTTTTTTAATTGAATAAATTCCACAGCCTCCATTTTCATTGTATCTAGCAATGCAAGCTTCTCTTGCCACAGTGCAGTGTCCTGAAGAATAGGTTTGACTTAATACATGCATGTATGTGCTATCATTAGAAACTTAACATGTATTAAATGATGAAGGATTTTGAGAAGTTTTATATTCTTACTATGATTTCATTTTATTATTAAATTCGTGAATGTAAAAATAATATACATGTATTAAAAGTCGATGCTTCTAGTGCAGGGGAAAAATGTCAGCCGTTTTATACTAACTTTGAGGGAGCAGGGCATTGGTCATTGGCAGAAAGATGCATAAATATATAAAACCACTGGAGCTGTGGGACATATCAGAGTAATGTTAACCTTGTCCATTTTCATCTGTGCTGCCAACCAACTGCATTGATTGTGGGAGAGAGATACGGGGAGATAATTTACACTTCCAAAGCTGAAGTCACAAGCATGAGAGATTCTACAAAATTGAGTTTCTGTATGACTTGAGACTACAGCATTTGCTTGAGACTTGAATTTGTACAATAATAATTTCTAAACGAACTGCAGTTAAATTGACCATCAAATGAAATATGAAGTGGAGATTGGAAGATGAAATGAAAGCACCAAATTAGCTAAATGGGTGTTGCTCAGACTGGAGAAGGCTGGATGTAGTGTCACCCAGGAATCAGTGCTAGATTCACATTTTGTTTTCAATATATACTACAGCATAGAGCGCATAATCTCAATGTGCTCATAACACAAAAGTAGAGAGTTTAGCAAGTAGCAAGGAGGAGTAAAATTCTTGAGAGAGGGAGGAGCTGATTAGCAGAATAAATTGAATTTGGATGGATGAGGTCATTCATTTTGGGAGCAATCCCTCCAAGCAGATTTCTGTCCCTGCAGCAGTATCGAAACAGCTCTCATCAAAGTCACAAATTACATTCTATTCAACTGTGACAAAGGTAAACTTTCTTCCTCGTCCTGTCTGAAGCCTCTGACACAGTTGACCATACCATTCTCCTCCAGTGCCTCTCCTCTTATCCAGCAGGTTGGGACCACTGTCACGTGGTTCCGTATTTACATCCTACCTTCTGTAAGTCGCATTCACCTATCACACACATGCTTGTTGAACTACGTTGGCTCCTGGTCTTTATTTTAAAATTCTCATCCTTGGCCTTGCTCCTCTCTATCTGTAATCTTTTCCAGCCCCACAACCCTCCAATATCTGCACTCCTCTAAGTCTGGCCTCTTTATCCTTCCTGATTTTAATCATTCCATCATGCCTTCAACTGCCTGGGCCCTAAGCTCTGGAATTCCCTCCCTAAGCCTCTCTACCTTGCTTTTCTCCTTTAAGACACTTCTTTGGTGAAGCTTTTGGTCATCTGACTTAATGTTTCCTTATCAGGCTTGCTGTCATACTTTGTTTAATATTGTTTCTGTAAAGTAGCTTGGGATGTTTTATTATGTTAAAGGTGCTATGTAAATAAAAGGTTTTGTTGTTGAAAAACAAGGAAGGGGAGTATACATTCGACAGAAGGACACAAGAATGAGAATGATCAAAGACATAAGGCTTCAATTACTTAATTCACAAAATGCAAGTCCTGGTGGGTGAAGCTATAAAAAGGCCAATAGCGTCTTAGGTGTCAAAGCAAAAGCCTATTGTGCAGAGTAAAGACATAATGAATTTGTGTGAAAGAATGGTTAGGCCAGTTAGATTAGTGTAGTATTGGACACCTTAATGTATAAAGGACTTTAAAACTGTAGAGAGCGTACAGCAGAGAATCATAGAATGGCTACAGCACAGAAGGGGGCTGTTTAGCCTTTTGTGTGTATGTGTGTGTGCTGGTTCTAAGGACTTCTTAGCTGATTCAACTCCCCACCTTTTTCCCATAGCTCTGCAAACTTTTTCTCTTTAGATAATTATCCAATTCCTTCTTGAAAGCTGCAATTGAATCTGCCTGCCACCTCCTATTCCTGAAAGCCAGTTCAAGGATGATACTGGATCTAATCTTTACTCAGTCTTGCATTTATTTACAGAGTGAAACACTACAAGCTCCCAGTACGGCTTCAGAAAGTATCTCTTTAAATGTGCTCCAGTGAAATCCCAATTAATGCCCTCTACCTGCATGTAATTAAATACAGTTGTAGTAAAGTTAACACAGCACACACAGGCAGTGTGTTCCAGATCCTAACCCCATACTGCGTAAATGTTTTTCCTCATGTCACCTTTGGTTCTTTTGCCAATCACTTGAAATCAGTGTCCTCTGGTTCTTGGCCCTTCTGCCAGTTGGAACAATTTCTTCCTATCTACTCTCCAGGGCCCTCATGATTTAGAACACTTCCATCATATCTTCTCTGAACCTTCTGTAAAGAGAACAGCCCCAGCTTAGCCAATCTATTCTCATAACTGAAGTTTCTCATTTCCAGAACCTTCTCGTAAATCTTTTCTGCACCCACTCCAATGCCTTCACACCTTTCCCAAAGTGCATGATCCTATCAGGATAATGCCAAGGATGCTAAGCTACAGCCTTGAGGAGAGACTGGATATAATAGGAATAGTTCCAGTGGAGGAGAGTTGGATTAGAGGTTTATAAAATTATGAAAAGTTTTGAGTAGAATGAATAAGAAAAAACCATTTCCCCTCAGTGGGATAGCACTGATGAGTGATCAATTTTGAATCATCACAAAGAACACAAGTTGGGAAAAATGACTTTGTTAGATCATGAAATGCTTTAACTTGGGGACTGCTTGAGGCAGAGACCATATCATCTGTTAAGGGGGAAATGAATCCTTATTTGAAGCAGAAAAGGGTGCAAGGCTATTGACAAAGTCCACTGAATTTTTGCATCACTCTACAAAAGATGCAGTAGAGACATGATGAACAAAATGGTGTCCTCCTAATAAAAGGCTCATCTACCCCCCCATCCAAATCCCTCCGTGGCCTCGCCCCTTCCTACTTATGCAACCCTAAGATCTCTGTGCTCCTCCAAGTCAGGCATCTTGTGCATCCCCAATATTCTCTGCTCCACCATTGGTGGCTGGGCCTTCAGCTGCCTAGTTAAATCCATAAGTTTGCCCAAACTTTTGGTCACTAGTCTAAATATATAAACATTAAGCGGTTTGTGTCAAATTATGTTTCATAATGCTTCTGTGGAGCCACTTGAAATGTTTTACTACTTTAAAGGCAATATATAAAAGCTGTTGGTTCCAAGTACATCTGTCTCTCCTAGTAAACACGTACTCAAGCGATCCCTTTCAAACAATTTGCACCATGAATTGATGGTATGTGGTTTAGTATTTTTGGTTTCCCATAGAATGCATTCTTGATTTTTATATCACCATTGATACCAATGACAGGTCCTATATTACAGGGAAGGAGAATCAGAGAACCTATTTCTGAGGCCTGTCCTCCCCTCTATCCCTCCAACTATCTCAGGCATTTATTGTGCAGCTTTTATATTATTTAATTTGGATTCCAGGAAATTTGTTCATAATCAGGTCCCTAGCCTTTACACTGTGAATCAAATCCAACTTCATTATCCCAGAGGGAGACAGGCTGATAGACCAACAAGGGAGCCTGATTTACTGGCGCAAATGCCAGCATATGCCCTACAAATAGTTGATCTGCTGGCATCCACTCCAAGTGCCAGTATATAAAGCAGTTTTGCCTTTTGGCTCTAAAGTAACAGAGGCTTAGGAACACATCTCTAACTCTTCCAGTCAGCTGCTAAAAGTGTGACATAGAAGAGCAAAACCAAATCCTGTGTTAGCAGGTCTCTCGAGCTTCTGCAGTGAACCACTGGTATTATCTTCTTACACAATGTTCTGTTTCACCTGATTCTGATTAGAGAAGACCATTGACTTACTGGGTACTTATAAGATTGCAAGTGGTTGATCTTTAATAATTGTTGGTGCAAACAAAAGTTAACTGCAAATTAGAAAAGTTGTTTCCTCGAGTGGAGAACAGTCATCAAACAATAATTTACTAATGTATATTTGTAATATAGCATTGTAAGACCTTTTTGAAGTCAGTGTTTTAATCAGGGCTGTGAAATGCAATTGCATGCAAGTCATTCAGTTTTGAGTTGAGTATTCTTGGCTGCCATAGGTATGAATATTGATTTGAAATAGAATGCTCTGTGCACTTAATATAATCCATGTATAGTCATGGATTAATAAAGCTAACTGATTTAAAATGCTGGAAGAATACCAGTGGAAGGACAAGTCAGGTTGCAGTTATGACTAGTGCAATCGTGTGATAAGCTTAAATGTATTTCGATGCACTGTTAATTTATTTTTCATTTTCTGTTTCTACTGCAGGTCCAAGCCTAGGAATGAATGTATTATGAAAGCTATTTCAAAGCTGCCTGCTCTTATTTATAGCAGTCTAATTTTTTAACAATTGTTTCCATAGAACCCAAGAAGGATCTTGGCACGCAGGAGCTCGGAATGATCTGGAGAGTGACCGGTGGCCTTTACAGTATCACAAAGGGAGCAGTGGGTGCTACGCTCGGAGGTGTGGCTTGGGTTGGAAGCAAAAGTCTGGAGCTGACCAAAACAGCTGTGACCACTGTGCCAGTGGCTGGTGCCGGATTGGTGAAGGGAAGCGTGTCAGCAGTGACTGGTGGTGTTAGTGCTGTAGGCTCAGCTGTTGCCAGCAAGGTTCCTTTTACACCCAAAAAAAAGGACAAATCTGACTGACTAAGTTTTTAGGGTACATTTTCCTTAAATATTCATCATGATTTAAGTATACCTGGGCATGCTAGGATACTTGTATATGCTTGGTATATCTTTTTTTTTTAAAAGGGGAAAAACAAGTGAGATGTGTTTCTGGAAAATTCTGCTCCTCGCCTCGCCCCACCACTTGCAGTTCTCATGCCATATCTCTTCGTCGTGTGTGCTGTTGAAAGACAAACTGAGCAGTTGTTCCCATACTACACTGTCCATTAACAAGTACAGCTTTTTGCTTCTGGGCCTCTGCTGGTATAAGTACTGGCAGCATAAAGACGGTCAGTCATAAGATTCATAAAGAACATATTCCCAGTGGTGATTCTTGCAACTAAAATATACAGAAGTGTTTTTTTTTTTGGAGGGGGGGGATATAACATGTTCTTGCCATCAAAAGGAAATGGTCCACCCCCCCCCAACCACCATGTAAATATTTATTGGTTCCTGCGGTATTTTGTATGCCTGTTTTGTTCCTGTTAATTGGGGCTAATTTTCAGATTTTGCTTTTTATCTGTTGGAATAGGACACTATAGGGTGAATGTTGCTTCAAATGTGTCGGTGGCAGAAAATTTTGAATGTCGTGTTGGGAACAGTCAGCATCCAGTCTTCAAAAGTATTTCCTACAATGCAGCAAGTCAGCTTTTTGCTTGGTTGTGCTATTCTTTCATGTGCCTAACTAGCTCAGTACTGGGAGCAACATGCAACACTAATGCTTTAGCGTAGGTTGCATGTTGCCATATGTAGCCTTACTCCTCACTATAGTTTTGACTGTTACTTGCTTTAAATGACTGGCTCAGTTGGTTATTACAGTAAAATGTTGATGACCATGATCCCCATTTGCTATTTGTGCTGTTTCCTTTTGTTATGCTTCGCATTTGCCTTTCCATCACCTTTCTGTGCTCCTGATATTTCTGTATTGTGTTTATGTATTAAGACTGAAACAGAAAATTAATTGATTGCTGTTGACCAAAACGCGAAACATTTAGTTTTTGTCTATAATAGAACTATTTTTGCAAATATGACACCTAAAAGCAATGAATTAGACTGTAAGTCTGTATTTTAATGGAAATAAAGTTTGAAAATCTCAAATATGTTTGAAAGCGTTCAACTTCATATAATTTGCACATTATCTCCTAAATATCGGGGCATTTATAGACATTGGGGACACCATTTTGTTTATATTTGCAGAAAAATCATTTACCTTTAAAAGTGGGGTTTAAGTCACATCATTTTAATTAGATTTATTAAAAGCAGTCACAACAATGGAAGAATTATAACAAATATAAGATAGTAAAGGGAATGGAGATGTTAAATCTGAAATATTACTTTAACTGATAAAATGCAAGGGAACTTTGGTTCAAAAAGCAAAATTTAAACTAAAAGCATGAAATTCCTCTCAATCTGATCCATCTATAGAAAATCTTCCAGAAGGAACAGTAGAGGTGAAAATCCTGCAATGTTTTAATTAACAATCAGCTACTGAACTGATGGGAATTTGGGATCTCTCTGGAAGGATGAATTAAGATGGGCCAATTGACCTTCTTCATCTGTAATTATGTTGTGAAGCAAACTAGCTTCAAGAAGTGGGTTTTACCAGCACCTCCAGAGAGTGCACTGCCCTCAGCAGCAATATGCTGACAGCGACATTCTTTCTGGTCACTAGCAGGCACACCCCGTCCATACACAAATAGGTTTTCACTTGCTAGCTTGTATATCTTCCCTCATTATTTAGAGGGGTTTGAGAGCTGGACATTTGAAGTTTCAAACCACTTAAAACCTACTGTGTGCACTGTTTTGCATTTGTACAGTTTTTCCTCTTGCTGTGGAATGAGATCCACTGTGACAATCAGAAATAGTACTATAGTGATTATAGTCCTAGTCAAATAGTCTAGAGATTGAGTTGAAATCCCAATAGCGAGTTATGACACTGAATTCAATGAATCTGGTTATTGGCGCACTGGTGTCAAAACTAAGGTGAAAATTGCCGAACCTTTTAAACAAAAACCAGCCAGTTCACCTATCTCTTTCGGGAGAAATCCCGGTTACCCCTACCTGATCTGGCCAAAACATGACTCCAGTTCTGCACTACTTGGTTGATCCTGAATATCACCAAGAAGTAGCTCAGCAAGCCACTCCGTTATATTATTAAAACCTATCTACAGCAAGAAGGTGGACCCACCACTTTCTTTCAGCAGTGTATAAGTAGCGTATTTGTACCTTTGCCAGTGTTTCCCACAGCCAGAAAACGCTTATGCAAAATAAGTGCAAGAGGTAGATTCAAGACCTGACAATTTGGGCAATATTACAAAGCTATTTCAGAAACAGTAGGATAATATAAATAGGCCAAACCTTACAGAACTGGTCCTGAATATTTGCACACATGTGCTTGCACTGTGCACACAAGTAGTTTGCACTGTGTGCACATGTAGTGTATTGAAGTAATTCTGTGATGAATCAAATTGTTTTCTGAATCCCAGTCATGGAAATAAAATCTAACATTTATGTGGAATTTTTATGAAGTGAAGGTGCATTGATGGGTTAAAGGATAAAAACTGCAGGACACTTTGTTATGTTTATAATCCAAATCATTATGTTAACAGGAGATGCATTGATGTTAGAGGGCAATATCTAATTTATATCTTAGATTTTTTAATACATTTATTTTGTATCTTATAAATGTCTCACTTCTGACTCACATTTCAATAATGCCAGTAATTTCCTAAGGGGTTTTTTCTGGTAACTTGGTCTCTCGCTAAGGACAGAGTTGGGATTTGCAAGCAGCTGTCAATATACATAAACATCCCTCAGCAATTAGCCTTTAATCAACCTCAGTATGTGCTTATCTGTATCACAACCAAATGGGAAGACAATGATTCCTTTCCCCCACACATTACAGTAGTACATTGAAGGTACTTCATTGGCTGTAAAAACTGTTTGGGATATCCTGAGGTCATCAAAGGTGCTGAATGATGCAAGGCTTTAAAGTCTTTTCAATGGCCTTAAAGGGACAAGCCAGTTTAATTCAACCCCACTCTAACCAACTAAAATGATTACCTGCATCTTGATAGCATCTTAACACAAACTTTTCAGGGTGTTTGAGGCACAACTGGTCGAAAATGAACACTGGCCATAGTGGAGATATTAAGCTTGGATTTTAATAAAGGCCCTGAAGGAAGGAAGGAAGAGAGGAAATTTAAAATGTTAAGTATTTAAGGAGAGAATACCGGAGAATGGGCTTTAGATAGTTGAAGACATGGCTGTGAATGATGAGGCAGGAGGGAGAGTTGAGGAGGGATTTCAGGCTTGGAGTTGATTACAAAGGGGCAAAGACATGAAATTGAACCACATATGAAAATTTTAAGTTGGAGGTATTTAAGAGACCATGACCCATGTAGGTGAAGGGTATGCTTGATAGGATGCAAATACTGGATGACTTGAAGTTTAAGGGGAATGGGAAGCTGGCCAGGAGAGCATTGGTACAGTCGATGGTGGAATTAAAAAGGCATGAGTAAGGGTTTTTTGCAGTGGGATAAAGCAGGGCTGGACGTGGGTGATACTACAGAGGTGAAAGATGGCTTTCTGACATATGCTGAGATTACAAGCTGTCTCTTAAAACTGAGACAATGATTGGAGAAGGATGAAATCGATTGCAAAGGTACCAAATTTGTCAGTGCAAAACCTGATGACTTTGGTCTTCCAGTTTTTAGTTGGATAAAATTGTGGCTCCATTCAAGACAGGATGTCAGACAATTGCAATCTGATAGCACAAATTTAGTGGAGGAGGTCTGGCTATCATTAATGATCAGATCGATAAGAGTGTAACCAAACAAGGGCAATCCCCCTGAGCTGGACAACAGTGATGGTGTAAGAGGAGCATGGTGTAGTCAGTTGTGTCAAGGGATATAGAGCTGTCAAGGTGTAAACTATGGCTCTCTCCTCTGGGTCAGTTTACAGTTCAAGCATTCCAAAGACTTCACATAACTTTGGCATTTAAATGCAGCAGAGGTCATTGTATGCTGTCTTTTGAATGAGACATTAAACTGAGGCCCTCTCAGATGAAGGTAAAACAGTCCATGATGCAAACCTGCTTCACAACTGGCTCCAAATTGTTATTACAGATGGTTGAAATATTAAATTTAGAATAACTTCCCACACCAATCCGCTGTGATTTTATGTCTCAGACCTATCTTGGGATGTGAAAGCTGGTATAAGAAACTGCTTTTAGTAACATTTTTGTGCCTATTCTCTTCTGCAACTCTCAACATTTGGAAGGAGAAGCAGTATTTTTGAGAGTCCCAGTGCCAAGGAGAGACGGCAGTTTGCACCTGTTGCATTGCCCATTGTCAATGCTGACGAGATATGAAGCAGAAGCCATGCTAATCACTTCAAAGAGAAAAATCGAACCGGGAATCACAAGGCTTTTAAAGCAGCAATGACTAAATGTCTTAAAAGTCAGTTGCATAAATGGCCCTTGGCAAAGCTAGATCCAAAAAATTGAAAAATGCTTTTTTTTTTAAAAAAAATTAATATACCTGCTGACATTTTGGTGGAAAAGGTGAGTAGGTGAGATGTGTACTATATAACAGTCTTCTAGGTTTTCAATGAAAATATAACGCCTCTACGTTCTAAGGAATGAGCTCTTGAATAACATTTAACCAAAAGGGGGAAATGAAGACAAAAGGATTACAAACATAACTGTGGGACACAGGTTTATTCACTCTTAAAAGATGATTAAACACAAATATATTTATCAAACATGTATTTAAAATTAATCTGAAGGAATACAAAGTTCCACTGAAATACCACTGTAAAACTTTACATGAAATAGTCTAAACAATTCATAAGACAAGGAGTAAAAGACTTTTTATTGTGAAACACTTAAGGGTTGTGACAAAGGGTCTTCATTTCAAAGTATTGACCCATCTTTGTTTTTCCTCTTTCAGACACTGATGGACCTGTCGTGCATTTCCAACATACTGTTTTTCAACTCTCCAGTATTTGGAGTACTTTTATTACTGACTTATTTTCTTGCATTGGATATAGTTAGTCTTTTTTCATAAAATAGAATTACTTGTGCAAAAGAATGAATACAGATAGCTTAAAGCAAATAATGCAGTTGTGTTTTTAAGCAGAGTAACAAGATTGCACATAGTAAATTCTAAATAAACAATGCTTGTATTTATACAGCACGTTATATTGAAAGATCTGAAAATACTTCACATAATAGATTACTTCTGGAGCCACTGACTATTATGCAGGCAAAGGAAATATATCTAAAGGGTATGCAATGACCATGATTGTTAAATCACAAGCTGAAGCTGAATGCAATAGCTGTTGTGTTAGAAACCCTTCATACACACCTTGTATTCAGGCTAATTCATAATTTGTCTTAATGATTTTTTTTCAATTGAATGTGGTTTTAAATTACAAATGACCAGACATGAGGCAGGAGGAAAGAAGATTTATAATACTAAATTAATTTTGAATATATGGGGACCTTATGGTACTGTAATAACCAATCATAGCTGTGATATTTCAATGACCTAATGAATTATAAAATTGTACACAGACAAATTTATCCTTACAGTTTTTGAATATTCAGTCTGATGCTGAAGGTTAGGATTTAGAAGTTTGCACTGCTTCCATTGTGATCACAAAGGGAGTCAGACTGATGATGCAAAAGCATAAATGATATTGCTCTTTTATGGTGCTCTGAACAGAGCATGTCTTTATGTATTCAGAGGTTGTAAAGATAATCAATGAATGATTATGATGGATTGATAGTAATATTAACACCAAAGAGGACCCTTTGGCACATTGTGTTTGGGCACAATGGACCATGGGCAGTCTCCACAACATGGACACAGAACTGGTGGTGGGGGATGGGGGAGGGTGGGGATGCAGGATTGGAAAATTACTAATGTAAACCAGCCTTTATAAAAGGGCATAGAGATCATCAAGGAAACTGCAGCCTGAGGAACTTGGCATATGTTAAAGGTAAAGCATTAGAGAATGCCCTAAGATAATGCAACACCTGGATAAATGTGATACAGCTAGAGGGAGTTAGTGGTCTAATATAACAAATTTCCTCAAGTTTCCTCTGGAAACTCTGGTCCTCACTTACAATGTTCTATGGAATTCCACAAATTGATAGATTTTAGCAAGGGTTTTGATATGCCACAAGAGTGGTTAGTCTGAGAGATCAAAAATCATTGGATAACAGGCAAGCTTCTGAAGTGCATTGAAAAGTGCTAAGCCAGAGAAAGCAATATGAATGAACTGTAATGACATGGCCAGAGATCGGTTAGTGAGTGTCACAATGATTAGTGCTAGGACCTTCATTGTTTTCAGCATGTGATTTAGAACTAAGGGACAGAAACCAAACTATCTAAATTCGCATAGCGCCAAATTTGAGGAGAGAAATTCAAACAATAGTACAGCCAGTGTCTATAAAACAGCCAAAAGCTCATTAACACATTATAAAATGACAGAGCCACTTAAGGAGATATTATGCAGATGACCAAAAAACATGGTCAAGAGGTATGTTTTAAGAAGTGTCTTAGAGGGAAAAAAGCTAGGCAGAGAGGCTGAAACGTAAAGGGAGGGTATTCCTGAGCTTAGGGCCTAGGCAACTGAAGGCGCAGCTACCTGTGGTGGAGCAATTTAAATTAGGGAGGCATAAGAGGCTAGAATTAGACCAGTGCAGATATCTCAAAGACTTGTGGGGCTGTAAGACATTATAGAGGAGGGGTGACAACATGGAGAGATTTGAAAACAAGGATGAGCATTTTAAAATGAAGACTTTGCTTGACTTGGAGCCAAAAGGTTGCAAATATCTAGGAGATTACTTCAGCCATATAATTGCTTTCCCTTGAATACTTCAGTTGTTCTAACAAGCCTTTTGTCTGGCACCTTTATCCAGGGCTTTTTAGAAATCCCAATATTGGACATTGACTGCATTCCTTTTTCCTCTACTCTTTATTGTTAATTGGAAGAGTGTCTTATCAGTTATCTGAACCCTATATTCAAAGGTACTACAGAATATCCAAATGGTTGCAAATATTTACGATATTACTACAAGTGAATCAAACAATTTGGAGGTCCAGAGTTTGGGTTTCTAAATAATGATAAAGTGACTTTTGGTTCTCTACCAGATCTACCATTATGGATGAACAGCAAATCCACAACTTCTGAAGGTATGTTACTTACCCTGTTTTTATGGGAAACTTTTATAGGGACAGAATATAATAAGCTCACTGTCCAGTCTGCCTAATCTCAAATTCCCTGCTGAAATTCATTGGACTGCCCAATTTCAGGAGACACTTGCCTAAACTTGAGGCGAAAATAATTTTACAACCTAATTCGTTCAGAAGGGGTGAATGTAAGTGTACTACTATTTAAACAGCCAGAAGTTTAAAGATGAATAGTGTTTGTAGAATTTGTTTACCTTTTTTGTGATTCTAGATGAACACATTTTTGTTGGGGGTGAGCTTTACAGGTAAAGGACTGATTCATGAAAACAGTCAAGGAGCAGCTCATTTAACTTTATGAACTTGGAGTGGAAGGGGGAGGATCCAATTGCCATGGGCTATGTAGGAACCAGCGACAGGTAGAATTAGGAATGAAGTTCTGCTGAGAGATTTTAAAAAGTTAGGATCCAATTTAAAATGCAGAACATCAAAGATAATCGTCTTGGGATTGTTACCTCAAGAACGTGCCAGTTGGGTAAGGTCATGTAAATTGGAGAACTAAAAATATGGCTCAGAGTAGCGTGGAAAGAAGGGGTTTTGATTCATGGGGCACTGACATGAATACTCAGGGAAGAGAGCTATTCTGTTGGGAAGGACTTAAACCAGGACTGGTGAATCATATAATTAGGGCTGTGGCTAGGGGTTTTAAACTGTCCACCAAAAGCAGGCAAATCCAACCTGGCCAATTATCACCCCATTAGTCTACTCTTAATCAGCAGCAAAGTGATGGGAGGTGTTGTTGACAGTGCTATCAAGGGACACTTACTGCTCCTTCTGACTGATGCTCAACTTTGTTTCCGCCAGGGCCACTCAGCTACTGACCTCATTACAGCCTTGGTCCAAACATGGATGAAAGAGCTGAACTTCATTGAGGGAAGAGTGACTGCCTTTGACATCAAGGCAGCATTTGATTTAGTATGGCATCAAGGAACCCTAGCAAAACTGGGGTTGATGGGAATAAGGGGAACTGAATGGAGTCACACCTAGCACAAAGGAAGATGGTTGCGGTTATTGGAGGTCAGTCATCTCAGTTCCAGGACATCACTGCAGGAGTTCTTCAGGGTAGTGTCCTCTGCCCATCCATCTTCAGCTGCTTCACCAATGACCTTCCTTCCATCATAAAGTCAGAAGTGGGGATGTTTGTTGTTGATTGCATTATGTTCAGCATCATTCACAACTCCTCAGATAATGCAGCAGTATGTGCCCATATGCAGCAAGACCTGGACAACATTCAAGCTTGGGCTGATAAGTGGCAAGTAACATTTGTGCCAGGCAATGACCATCTCCAACAAGACAGAAGCTTCCCTTGACATTCAAAGGCAATACCATCACTGAATCCCCAACTATCAACATTCTGGGGGGTTACCATTGACCAGAAACTGAACTGGGCCGAGCATATAAATACTGTGGCTACAAAAACAGGTCAGAGGCTAGGAATTCTGCATCAAGTAACTCACCTCCTGAATCCCCAAAGCTGTCCACCAGCTACAAGGCACAAGTCAGGAGTGTGATGGAATATGTTCCACTTGTCTGGATGAGTCCAGCACCAACAACACTCAAAAAGCTTGACATTATCCAGGATAAAACAGCCTGCTTGATTGGCACTCCTTCCACCACTGACACACAGTAGCAGCAGTGTGTACTACCTACCAAGATATACTGCAGCAATTCACCATGGTTCTTTGATAACTTCCAAACCCACGACCTCCAACATCTAGAAGGACAAGGGCAGCAGATGCATTGGAAAACCACCAACTGCAAGTTCCCCTCCAAGCCACACACTATCCTGATTGGAACTATATCTCTGTTCCTTCATTCACTGTGTCAAAATCCTGGAACTCACTTCCTAACACCATTGTGGGAATAGGTACACCACGTGGACTGCAGTTGTTCAAGAAGGTAGCTCACCACCATCTTCTCAAGGCCAATTAGGGATGGGCAATAAATGCTGGCCTAGCCAGCAACGCCCACATTCTGTGAGCAAATAAACATAACTAACAGGCTGGTGGTGGGGTGGGGAGGGGTTTGAGTGTAGGGAGATTTAGAAATACATAGAGAAAAATGAAGGCAACAGAACAGTGCAGCAATGTGCATGGAGACAATCAGAGTGGGCCAAGAAGGGACAGAGAATTTTAACAGCAATTGTACAGCAGTGAGAAGGTTCATGCAGGGAATAGTTAAAAAAAAATTAAAGGCTCTCTTTCTGAATTTGTGAAGCATCCACAATAATATAAATGAACTAGTGGCACAAATAGAGATTTTTAAAAATTCATTCATGGGATGTGAGCATCGCTGGCTCGGCCAACATTTATTGCCCTTCCCTATTTACCCTTGAGAAGGTTGTGGTGCCTTCTTGACCCAGCGACAGTGGAGGAACAGCAGTATATTTCCAAATCAGGATGGTGAGTTACTAAGAGGGAAACCTCCAGGTGGTGGTGTTCCCATGCGCCTGTTGCCCTTGCCCTTCTAGATGGTAGATTGTGTGTTTGGAAGGTGCTGTCTAAGGAGCCTTGGTGAATTCCTGCAGTGCATCTTGTAGATGGTATGCACTGCTGCTACTGTGCATTGGTGGTGGAGGAAGTGAATGTTTGTGGATGGGGTGCCAATCAAGCAGGCTGTTTTGTCCTGGATGGAGTTGAGCTTTGACTATTGTTGGAGCTGCACTCATTCAAGCAAGTGGAGAGTATGCCATCTCTCTCCTAAGTTGTGCCTTGTAGATGGTGGACAGCCTTTGGGGAGTCAGGAGGTGAGTTACTCAGCGCATGATTCCGAGCCTCTGACCTGCTCTTGTAGCTCACTATTTATACGGCTGGTCTAGTCCAGTTTCTGGTCAATGGCAACCCCCAGGATGTTGATAGTGGGGGATTCAGCGATGATAATACCATTGAATGTCAAGGGGTGATGGTTCGATTCTCACTTGTTAGAGATGGTCATTGCCTGGCACTTGTGTGGCATGAATGTTACTTGTCACTTGTCATCCCAAGACTGGATATTGTCCCAGTTTGACTGCAAATGGACATGGACTGCTTCAGTATGAGGAGTGCTGAATGGTGCTGAACATTGTACAACCATCAGTGAACATCCCTACTTCTGACACTTTTTAAAAAATTCATTCACTGGATGTGGGCTTCGCTGGCTGGGCCAGCATTTATTGCCCATCCTTAGTTGCCCTTGAGAAGGTGATGGTGAGCTGCCTTCTTGAACTGCTGTGGCCTGTGTGGTGTAGGTATACCAACAGTGCTGTTAGGAAGGGAGTTCCAGGATTTTGACCCAACAACAGTGAAGGCACAGCGATATATTTCCAAGTCAGGATGGTGAGTTACTTGGAGGGCAACTCCAGGTGGTGGTGTTCCCATGTGTCCACTGACCTTAGACTTCTAGGTCGTAGTAGTCATGGGTTTGGAAGGTGCTGTCAAAGGAGCCTTGATGAATTCCTGCAGTGCATCTTGTAGATGGTACACACTGCTGCTACTGTGCGCCGGTGGTGGAGGGAGTGAATGTTTGTGGATGTGGTGCCAATCAAGTGGGCTACTTTGTCCTGGATGGTGTCCAGCTTCTTCAGTGTTGTTGAAGCTGCACTCATAAGTCAAGTGGGGAGTATTCCATCACACTCCTGACTTGTGCCTTATAGATGGTGGACAGGCTTTGGGGAGTCGGGAGGTGAGTTACTCGTCGCATGATTCTTAGCCTCTGACCTGCCCTTGTTGGCACAGTATTTATATGGCTGGTCCAGTTCAGTTTCTGGTCAATGGTAACCCCCAGGATGTTGATAGTGAGGGATTCAGTGGTGGTAATGCCATTGAATGTCAAGGGGTGATGGTTGGATTCTCTCATTGGAGATGGTCATTGCCTGACACTTGTGTGGCGAATGTTACTTGCCACTTGTCAGCCCAAGCCTGGATATTGTCCAGGTCTTGCTGCATTTGGATATGGACTGCTTCAGTATCTGAGGAGTTGCAAATGGTGCTGAACATTGTACAATCATCAGTGAACATCCCCATTTCTGACCTTATGATGGAAGGAAGGTAATTGATGAAGCAGCTGAAAATGGCTGGGCCTAGGACACTACCCTGAGGAACTCCTGCAGTGATGTCCTGGAGCTGAGATGACTGACCTCCAACAACCACAACCATCTTCCTGTGTGTTAGGTATGACTCCAACCAGCGGAGAGTTTCCCCCCCTGATTCCCATTGACTCCAGTTTTGCTAGGGCTCCTTGATGCCACACTTGGTCAAATGCTGCCTTGATGTCAAGGGCAGTCACTCTCACCACACCTTGGGAGTTCATTCTTTTGTCCATGTTTGAACCAAGGCTGTAATGAGGTTAAAAACAAAAAAATTGCGGATGCTGGAAATCCAAAACAAAAACAGAATTACTTGGAAAAACTCAGCAGGTCTGGCAGCATCGGCGGAGAAGAAAAGTCAACTCTTTTCTTCTCCGCCGATGCTGCCAGACCTGCTGAGTTTTTCCAGGTAATTCTGTTTTTGTGCTGTAATGAGGTTGTTTGCTGAGTGGCCATGATGGAACATAAACTAGGCATCAGTGAGCAGGTTATTGCTAAGCAAGTACCGCATGATAGCATTGTTTATGACCCCTTCTATTACTTTGCTGATGATCGAGAGTAGACTGATGGGGTGGTAACTGGCTGGATTGGATTTGTCCTGCTTTTTGTGTACAGGACATACCTGGGCAATTTTCTATATAGCCGAGTAGATGTCAGTGTTGTAGCTGTACTGGAACCACTTGGCTAGGAGTGCAGCAAGTTCTGGAGCACAAGTCTTCAGTACTATTGCCGGAATATTGTCAGGACCCATAGCCTTTGCAGTATCCAGTGCCTTCAGCTGTTTCTTGATTTCACGTGGAGTGAATTGAATTGGATGAAGATTGGCATCTGTGATGCTGGGGATCTCCGATGGAGGCTGAGATGGATGATCCACTCGGCACTTCTGGCTGAAGATTGTTGCGAATGCTTCAGCCTTATCTTTTGCACTGCTGTGCTGGGCTCCTTCGTCATTGAGGATGGGGATATTTGTGGAGCCTCCTCCTCCAGTGAGTTGTTTAATTGTCCACCACCATTCATGACTGGATGTGGTGCAGAGCTTAGTTCTGATCCATTGGTTGAGGGATTGCTTAGCTCTGTCTGTCACTTGCTGCTTATGTTGTTTGACACACAAGTAGTCCTGTGTATAGCTTCATCAGGTTGACACCTCATCTTTAGGTATGCCTGGTGCTGCTCTTGGCATGCCCTCCTGCACTCTTCATTGAACCAGTGTTGATCCCCTGGCTTGATGATGATGCTAGAGTGGGGGATATGCCGGGCTATGAGGTTACAGATGATGTTCGAGTACAATTCTGCCACTGCTGATGGCCCTCAGCACCTCATGGATGCCCGGTCTTGAGTTGCTAGATCTGTTCGAAATCCAGCCCATTTAGCATGGTGGTAGTGCCACACAAGTTGAAGGGTATCCTCAATGTGAAGGCAGGACTTCGTCTCCACAATGACTGTGTGGTGGTCACTCTTACCAATATTGTCATGGACAGATGCATCTGTGGCAGGCAGGTTGGTGAGGATGAGGTCAAGTATGTTTTTCCCTATTGTTGGTTCCTTCACCACCTGCCGCAGACCCAATCTAGCAGCTATGTCCTTTAGGACTCGGCCGGCTCAGTCAGTGGTGGTGCTACCGAGCCACTCTTGGTGATGAACATTGAAGTGCCCCACCCCGAGTACATTTTGCGCCCTTGCCATCCTCAGTGCTTCCTCCAAGTGATGTTCAACATGGAGGAGCACTGATTCCCTCATCAGCTGAGGGAGGCCGTATGTGGTAATCAGCAGGAGGTTTCCTTGCCCGTTTGACCTGATGCCGTGAGACTTCATGTGGTCCGGAGTCAGTGTTGAGGACTCCTTGGGCAACTCCCTCCCAACTGTATACCACTGTGCCGCTACCTCTGCTGGGTCTGTCCTGCCGGTGTGATAGTCCTCACAGTCCTTTGTGCTAGGTGTGCCTCCAACCAGCAGAGTTTAGATTTCTTTAGAATGGTTTAGATTTGATTGCCATTACAGAGACATGGTTACATAGTGACCAAGGTTGGGAAATAAATATTCCAATATCTCAAAAAAAAAGACAGAATGGAAAAGGAGGAGAGGTAACCTTGACAGTAAAGGATGACATAAGGACAATAGTGAGGAAAGGAACTTGGCTCAGAAGATCATGAAGTGGAATCAGCATGTGTGGAAATTAGGAATAGCAAGAATCAGAAAAATTTATGTGTCCCCTAACAGTAGTTATATCATTGGACAATAAATTGGACAATTAAACAATAAATTAATGGAGCATGTAACAAAGACTGTGCAATAATTGTCTTTCATCTTCACATAGACTGGACCAATCAAATTGGCGAGGGTAGTCTAAAAGATGAATTTGTAGAATATTTTCATGACAGTTCCCTGGACAATACATTGTGAAATCAACTAAGGATCGATCTATTTTTGATCTAGTATTTGTGTAATGAGGCATATTTAATCAGTAAACTCATAATAAAGGATCTGCTGAGAACTAGTGATCATAATACAATTGAATTCCATGTTAAGCTTCAAAAGTGACAAACTCCAATCACAAAGAAGAATCTTGGAAGAGGGGAGAACTGGCCAAGGCTGACGGCAAATAAACTAAAAGATGTAGTGATAAATGAACACCAGGAAACATTTAAAGAAACAATTCAAAATTTTCAATATTCAATAAGAAAGATCCATCCATGACTTAACTCAGGAAGTTCAGGATAATATTAGATTAAAAGAAAAGGCTTGTAAGGCTGCAAAGAATATTGGCAAGTCTGAGGACTGGGAGTGTTGTATAAACCAGCAAAGGGCTCCCAAAAAGTTGATTAAAAAGGAAAACTAGCTAAAACAGATTCTAAGAGCTTTTACAAGTATATAAAAAGGAAGAGAGTAGCTAAAGTAGACATTGGTCCCTTAAAAGCAGAGATATGAGAAATTATTAAGGTGCAATGGCCAAGAAATTGAACAAATATTTTGCATCTGTCTTCACAGTAGCAGGCACAGGTTGCATACCAGAAATAAAGGCTAACCTAGGTGCTAGAAAGAGTGCAGAAATTAAGGCAATTAGTATCAGCAGAGAAAAAGTAATGGAGAAACATAAGGGACTAAAATTCAACAAATCCCCATGACCTGATGCTCTGTATCCCAGAGATAGAGAGAGCTGCAGAGATAGTGGATGCATTGACTATGATTTTCCAAAATTCCCTATATTTGGAATGGTCCCAGTAGATGGGAAGTTAGCATATGTAACACAGCTACTCAAGAAAGAAGAGAGAGAGAAAATGGAATTACAGGCCAGTTAAACTGACATCAGTCATTAAGAAAGTACTTAAATCAATTAATAAGGAAGTCTTTACACACTTAGAAAATCATAGCATGATCAGACAAAATCAAAATGATTTTATGGAAGGGGAATCATGTCTGACAAATATATTCAGGTTTTTTTGAGGATAAAACTAGTGGGGTAGTTAAGGAGAACTGGTGGATGTACTACACCTGGATTTCCAAAAGGTATCGATAAGGTGCCACACAAAGTTAATTGGCAAGGCAAGGGCTCATGGAGCTGAGAGTAATATATTCGCAAGGATAGAACATTGCTTAATGGACAGAAAGTAAAGAGTAGGCAAAAATGGGGCATTTTCAAGTGACTTGTGAGATGTTGCAAGGATCAATGCTGGGGACTCCACTATTTACAACCCATACTAATGACTTAGACAAAGAAACAGAGAGTAATATATCTATGTTTGCTGATGATGCAAAGTTAGGTGGAAATGTAAACTGCGAGGGCAACACAGAGAGACTGCAAAGCGATGTAGACAGACCAAGTGAGTGAGCCACAAGATAGCAGATAGAGTATAATATGGGGAACTGTGAGGGTATTCACTTTGGGCGTAAGAACAGAAAAGCAGAATATTTTTTACAAGGCATGAAACCTGTAAATGCTGATGTTCAGAGAGACTTGAGTGTGCTCATACAAGGAACTCAGAAAGTTAGAATGCAGTACAGCAACGATTAGGAAGGCAATTTATATGTTGGCCTCTATTGCACAGAGATTGGTGTACAGGAATAAAGATGTCTAACTACAATCGTGCAGGGTTTTGGTGAAACTACACTGGGGTACTGTGAGTAGTTTTGGTCTGCATATTTAAGGAAGGATATACTTGCATTGGAGGCAGCGCATTGAAGGTTCACTAGATTGGTCTCTGTGTTGCCCATGGTTGTCCTATGAGGAGAGGCTACGTAAATTGAGCCTATATTCTCTATAGTTTAGTAGAATCAGAGGTGATCTTATTGAAAGGTACAAGATTCTGAAGGGGTTTGACAAGGTCATTCCTGCTGGCTGTAGAATCTAAAGCATGGAGGCACAGTCTCAGGATAAGGGGTTGATCATTTAGGACTCAGATGAGGAGAAATTATTTCACTCAAAGGGCTGTGAAGTTTTGGAATTCCCTACTCCAGAGGGTTGTGGTACTTCATCGTTGAATATCTTTAAGGCAGGGTTTACTTTTGGCCTCTTGGAATCTGAGGATAAGGGGTGCAGGCAGGAAAGTGGAATTGAAGTCCAAGGTCAGCCCTGATCGTGTTGAAAGGTGGAGCAGGCTCAATGGGCCTTATGGTCTACTCCTGCTCCTATCTCTTGTATGTTCCTGTGCTAGACATTGATTGGTGATATAACCAAAGCCTAATGTCATCATACATAGACAAGCTGACCCTGTATCAAAAACAGAAAATGTTGGAAAAACTCAACAGGTCTAACAGCATCTGTGGAGAGAAAGGCAGAGTTAACGTTTTGAGTGCGATACATTTCAGATTTCCAGCATCTGCAGTATTTTGTTTTCTTCTGACCCTGTATATAGTTCCATCATGTAGATAAAGAATAGAAGCAGGTAACGATGCCACCTTGGACCTCATTGAAAGTAGTCAGAAGAAATGGAAAAAGAAGGCTTTGCAAAAGCCAACATGGTGATGCTACAATACAGGATTTGTTGAATGGTAAACCGAGGAAGCAGCAAGCTGTGGATAGCCAATGGATCAGAACAAAGCTCTGCATTCCTGTCACACCCAGTCGTAAATGTTGGGGGGGGGGGGGGGAGGTGGAATTAAACTGCTAATTGGAGGAGCATAAAACTCTTGCACATCCCCAACTTCAGTGATGGCGGAGCCCAGCACAACAGTGCAAGTGACAAGGCTGAAGCGTTTGTCTGGATGAGTGCAACTCCAACACTGGAAGCTCCAGGATAAAGCAGCCTGCTTGGTTGGCACTCCATCCACCATTTGACATTCAATCCCTCCATCACTGGCACACAATGGATGCAATATGTACCTCAATAAGAGGACTACATCATCCTTACTTGGAAACATATTGCATTCCTTCAGCATTGATGGCTCAAAATCCTGAGCTCCCCAACTAACAGCACAGTGTATGCCTACAACATGTGTTGCAGTTCAAGAAGGTGGCTCACCACCACCTTTTCAAGGGTAATTGGGGATAGATAACAAATGTCAACAATCCCCACATCCCATGAATGAATTTTGAAAAAGAGTTGAATGAATTGAAACAGCTGGAAAAGTAGTATCTTGGATGTGGACTCCAGAGGATGAGGAAGCTGAAGCAGTCAACTGTGTTGAAAGTTATGGAAAGGTTGAGGAAGATTAGAAGGAGCAACTCCTCAGTCAGAGCCACTAAGGATATGCTTAGTGGGCGCTGTGATTAGAATGGAACTGTGGGTTCCAGATGGAATGGTGGGTAGATGTGTGTGACTTGTGGCATCTTCAAAAACCGTGGATATGAAAGGCAGAGATATTAGTAATCTCACTGGGATAACATCTTGGCAGATCTGCAAGTATTGTACTGCCGCATGCAGAAAGAAAGCTTATTTATGTAGTAACATTCATGATGTCCCAAAGCACTTAACAGGCAATGAAGTATCTTTTGAAGGGTAGTCAGTGTAATGTAGGCAAATCTGGTAGCTAATTTTGAGCACAGCAAGTTCCCAGAAAAAACAAATTAGTTAAATGACAAGTTAAACTGTCTGTGGTGATGTTGGCTCTATTATACAGCACATTGTCTGTTGCATTGAATTATGTTCCTGTCATTAGCTAAATGTATTTTCTGACACCATGAATAACATCATTGGAGATCTATTAATATGATATAAAATAGTTTAGAATACACTGTAGAGTGGATTATCTGTTCAGACTCCTGGTCAATCTTGCCTTTTCTGATTTTTGATTGGCTGATAGTTAACATGTGATATCCTGGACTGGTTTCAATCACCTGAGGGGATCAGAAAGGAACTTTCCAGAGCATATTTTCCCTTTAATGGTTTTGATTTTTTTTTTCCCTCTGGATTTTTGCTCTACCAGGAGATGGAATGACTGGGGGAAGGAGAGAGGGATGAAGGTCTAGTCATGATGCTTCAGCCACCATTATGTGGGACAAGTTTGACGGCCATGTTATGTCCATCAGTTTCAAAGATTGATTCATTTTTGATTGGCCAAAACCTATTTCACAGTATTTTTTAAAAACATAAAATAATTAAACATTTGTGCCTTTTTCATTGTATTCAAAGAGCATTCTAATTAAATGAACAAAAGTTACATTCCCTTAAAGGAATAAAAGCCACACAAGAAAAGTGGCCCAATTGTTAACAAAAGCATTTAAAGACAGTATTAGATTAACGGAAGATGCTTATAATCTTGCCAAAAAGGGTAAACAACCTGGAGTCATAAAAATATATTGTAAAAGCTTCTACAGGAATGTTAAAAAGAGAATAGTGGGAGTATAGGCAGAATTTTCCCAGATTTGCACTAAGTGTGGTAGCGGGCGGGCAAAACAGTGTTTTATACTCCGGCCGCAATGGCGGGTTTTGACGCAGTATCGTCGCAAACCCGCCACAGTATTTCTGCACTCCCGGGAAACATGCCATTTCCATGGTGGGCAGGCTCTAATTCACCCGCCCACCATCACCCCGCCGCTGCATCACGCTGGGCGCCATGTCTAAAGTCCAGCCACAAGCACACAGCTCAGTGCTTCCAGCTCACCACTGCTGCATGGAACACATGGCCCTGAAACTGAAGAAGACCGCAGCCCCCAGGTTCAGCGACATGTCCCTCGAGTGCCGAGGAGGCCCGCTGGGATGTCCTCTACCCCTGCTCTGGCCGCAGGATGGACAGCAACAATACTAACCCAGCTTTGGAGGCAGTGGCAGTGGTGGTCAGCGCCAACATCCTTCAAAAGATGATAGCCACCGCAAGAGGATGAATGATCTCCTCTATTTCTCCAGGGTAAGTCATTCTTCTCATCACTCTCACCTCACACACTCAAACCTATCACACATCCATAAGGCCCTCACTCACTGACAGTTCAAGGGACATCACTGTTCACTCTTTCACATTCACTGTCATTGTCTTCATCCCATCCATGGGACACTCACCGCCCACACATGCCAGGCATGCTTATCATCTGGCTTGGCAGGTGTCCTGCTTACACTCTCTCCATCTCTATTCATGCAGGACAAGCTGGCACACAACAAGGGGGAGAGGTCGCAGACTGGTGGCAGAATACCCGAAATCAAGCTCCTCACGGGCTTTGAAAACAGAACCATCCAGCTGGCTGGTGAGGATCTGGACTGGTCCTGTGCTGATGGTGAGGTCAGCCTGCTCAACCAAGTGAGGGTCTAGCAGTACAACATCCATCAGACAACCATGCTGGGCTTGATGTGTGCTGTTTCACAGGCCACTGCTATGCACTAATTTTCTCTCCTTGCTTTCGCAGGCACATCTGCTAAACAGCTGATGGAGCCCAAGACCCAGAGCCTCCAATCAAGCCCCGAACAAACCTCTGAAGAGGAATCTAAAGGCACCCTCCCTGAAGTCCCGTCATAGCGCTAGCCCACACTCTCCACCAGCGCAGAGATATGCACCTCGGTGGGACCTAGCTTTAGTGTATTCCCGGGATCACAATCTGGTGAGCACATGGCACCATCCGATCCACAGCAGGTGGAGGCAGGGACTTCCCAGGTTTCTGGCACTCGGAGGACTGCTGGAGACCAGAATGTTGCTGAGTCTGAGTTAGATGATGAGCCTCTGGACTTGGTCATGTCACAGTTTCTGGATCTGCAAAGGCAGGCTTGGGAACATCAGGAAGAGATGTCCGCTGCACTCCTCAGGTTGCAAGGCACGATGGAGGAGTCCATCCACCTTCACTCCGAGGCAATAGCGCCAGCATCCCAATGCACCGAACTCAACCCTGATAGGATGGCGGCCACCATGGAGACCTTGGTCCAGGTCTTCACTCCTGCACTGCTGCATGGGCTCAACTCCATCGCTGACACCATAGTTGGCCTCCAACAGTGTGTTCGCGAGAGGGGTGTGGGGCAGCTCGATTTCACCAGCTACTCCTGCTCCTCAAGGAGTCAGCCTGGCACCCCCAGGCATCCATAGGGAGGAGGATCAGCAGGTGCACACTCTAGGCCCATCCTTCTAGGTGACTCCGAGAGAGTCTGGCCAATCTGACTCTCCTCTTCCTGTGACCTCAGCAGCACCAGCTCCACAGGTCAAGGAGGGTGCCACAGCCACACAGCAGGGCCCCGAAAGCAGGCCTGGGCCCTCCAAGTCTCAGTCCTCCAGAGGACGGCCACCAAAGTCATCAGACAGGGTGTTGCAGTCAGCAGGCTGCCTCCGACTCTGCTGTGGATGTCGAGGGTGCACCAAGACACTGTGGCAGGGTTAGGACAGTTAAGCAGAATTAGTTGCACAGCCTGGGGACGGGTGCCAGTCACCTGTACATAATGATCACTATTATCAATAAACTCCCAAGAATGTCTCCCTGTCTATGGCTCCTTGTCCTGATGAGCAGTGTTCATGTCACTCAGATGTGAAACCTTTCTGCACAAGATAAAGGCAGGTGTCTCTTCCCTGTGCTCTGTGCACCTTTCAGACAAAAGTGATGGTCCGGCCTCACACTCCCTGGACACATTAGTGATGTCTGCACCTCGATGGTGCTTGTCATTGCTGTGGGCAGGCATCACAGAGTTCCGTCATTCTCTCTGTGTGCTCTCAGCATCTTTAAGGTGGGGCTGACCCCCATCTCTTCAGTGTCTGTGAACAGAGACGCTGTGCTCAGGGCGCAGGTGCTGAAGGCTGACAAAGGATCAGATGCTTCTAAAGTTTCATGGCTGCATCTCTATGATCTGACCCTGATCACAGAGTGCAAGCGATCTGCCCTCGGCCAGACAGGAGTCAGGTGTTTTCAGAGGCTATGTGAGATGTACGGGGTGTCCTCACTGCATGTCCTCATCATCCTCCTGCAATCGAGTGACTACTAGGGCCCCCACTGCATCTCACGGAGGGTATTTGTACTGCCATAAGCCAGACTGGAGTCAAACGTTCACAGATATGATGTGAGGAAATATGAGGTCACCTCACTGCATGTTGTTATCATCCTCCACAAATCTAACAGATATGAGAGCTTCCCGAGCATGCCTGCTTCATCTGGCCAGTGCGAGGGCCTCATCCCCATTATCGTTGCCTCCGAGGATCTCCTTATCCTCATCCCCATTAGTATCCTCCTCATCGGAGGAGACGTGCAGCTCCTCCTCAGCCAGCACATCCCTCCGTTGGAGCGCCAGGTTGTAAAGGGCACAGCAGGTGATGATTATGCGTGACACCCTCTGCGGACCATATTGCAGGGCTCCACCAGGCCAGTCCAGGCACCGGAACCGCATCTTCAGCATCCCGATGGTCTGCTCCACCAAGTTGTGAGCTGCAGCATCAGCCTCATTATAGCGTCGCTCTGCTACAGTCTGAGGCTGCCGCACAGATCTCATCAGCCACGGCCTCTGCGGGGGGTCTTTGTCCCTGAGGAGCTATCCCTGTACCTTCTGTAGACCCGGGAAGACTCCAGGGATCTGTGACCAACTGAGGATGTAAGCATCATGCATACTCCCTGGAAACCATGCGCACATCTGCAGGTTGCGTTTCTGGTGGTCACACACCAGCTGCACATTCGGGTGTTGTAACAGAGATCTGAGCGCCACCTGAGCACAGCTGATCACAACCTGCACCTGTGGGAAACCCGAGATCTGCAAGAATCCAATTGCTCTTGCATCCTGGCTGTCCTGGTCCCGGGCGAGATGCACAAAGTTGTGTGCCCTTGCGAAGATGGCATCCGCGACCTCATGGATGCATTTGTGGGTGGAGGCTTGTGAGATCCCACTGAGGTCACCTGTGGAGCCCTGAAAGGAGCCACTGGCATTGAAATTGAGCGGCACGGTCACTTTCACGGCCACTGGCAATGGATGTCCTCCATGACCCCATGGTGCAAAATCCTGCAACAGCCGGCAGATGTGACCAACCAGTTCCCTAGACATGCGCAGACTTCAGCGACGCTGGTTCTCGGTCATCTTCAGGGATGAAAGGCAGCGTCCATAGACCCTGGGTGTCGCTAGGCGCCAACCAACAACGGCTCTCCCATGCTGTGTGCAGGACCCCAGCCGCCCCTTCTTCCTGAGGTTGCTGCTCCTGCCTCCGCGCAGCCAGGAGCCTCAGTCACTCTCCCCTCCGCCATCTTTGCGCTCTGTGGGCCTCAGGCATACAGTTAGTTCACCAGGCTCCATGATCCTGATATACTCCTCCCGCAGGATGGAAAAGAGAGACATGTGGTTAGCATGGATGTACTAAGAACCTATCCTGGTTAAGTGTGATAGCCCCTTAATGCTTCCCAGAGAGTGCTGGTCACCACTTAGATGGATAGAGATTAGTGTGCTGCATGGCTGGCCTGTTAGCTTGAACCATGGGTCCAAACCAGGATGCTGAGATTGCAAGGGGCTGTGAGTACCTCCAGCAGCGACTGTTCCATGGCCAAAACAAAAACAGAATTACCTGGAAAAACTCAGCAGGTCTGGCAGCATCGGTGGAGAAGAAAAGAGTTGACGTTTCGAGTCCTCATGACCCTTCGACAGAACTTGCGTTCGAGTCCAAGAAAGAGTTGAAATATAAGCTGGTTTAAGGTGTGTGTGTGGGGGGTGGAGAGATAGAGAGACAAAGAGGTGGGGGGGGGGGTGTGGTTGTAGGGACAAACAAGCAGTGATAGAAGCAGATCATCAAAAGATGTCAACGACAATAGTACAATAGAACACATAGGTGTTAAAGTTAAAGTTGGTGATATTATCTAAACGAATGTGCTAATTAAGAATGGATGGTAGGGCACTCAAGGTATAGCTCTAGTGGGGTTTTCCCCCCCCCCCCCACCACCTCTTTGTCTCTCTATCTCTCAGCCCCCCACACACACACCTTAAACCAGCTTATATTTCAACTCTTTCTTGGACTCGAACGCAAGTTCTGTCGAAGGGTCATGAGGACTCGAAACGTCAACTCTTTTCTTCTCCGCCGATGCTGCCAGACCTGCTGAGTTTTTCCAGGTAATTCTGTTTTTGTTTTGGATTTCCAGCATCCGCAGTTTTTTTGTTTTTGTTCCATGGCCAACTTCAGCGAGGAGATAGCACAACATATGCAGTCGTCCGACTGTTCTGCAGTCCACTAAAGTGCTCAAGAATTTGCAGTCTGTGCCGGGTAGGGTCTGGGGGAATGCTCTGGAGTACTTGGTGGCACTTTGATGCCTCTGTGTTGCTTGAGTGGGCAGACAAGCTAGGAGCCCCATCCCAATCATATCAATGTGGCTGCACCTGAACTGTCTCAGAGGCAGAGGAATGATCACTTTATACAAGGCTTCCGTAATGTGTGGCCTATTCCCTCGCCTGCCCTAACCCAGCCGGAATGCTGTGCGCTATATTGAATGGCAAGGCTGCCCTTGCCACCAGCCACCCCCCCCCGGCCACCTGTTGTCTCAACGGCAGGGCTGCCCTTGTACCGGGGCCCCAGGTCAATGCCCCTGAAGCTTGAAGTCCAACAGTCGACCCTGATGAGCGCTGCACCTCATTGCTGTGCACTCACCTCGAGTTCCCCTCGAAGTGCAGGCTGCCAAGTTCAGGCTTTTTATGTGCTGTTGTGAAACACATCGGCGTGCTTTTCCGCCAATGTGGACAGACAATCCAGCAGTGGAGTGGGTGGGGGGTGGGGGGGGTGGTGCAATTCCAGCAGGCTAGCCTAATAATGATATGCTGATGTATTACAATGAGGTTCTGGATGTCTGCTCGTGGGAAACGCAGTCCGCCGTTGGCGGGCTGAGCAGACGATCATAAACTGGTTTCTCACCGTCATAAAACCGATCGCACCATATTGTCCACTCATGCCACTGAACACTCCCAACGCCAGCGGGCACAGAAAATTCTGCCCTATACGTGTGTTCCTTAGAGGCAGAAAACATTATAATAAGAAATAAGGTAATGACAGAGAACACAAATATTTTGCCTCTGGCTTCATGGTAGAAGACATTAAAAAAAATTCCACAAGTAGTGGGGAACAAAGAGTCTAGTGAAAATGAGGAACTTAGGATATTGCAAATATACGGGAGAAATTAATGAAACTTAAAGCTGACAAATCACCTAGACCTGATGACCTACATCCTGGCGTTTCAACAGATGTGGCAACATAGTCAGTGGATGTATTGGTTTTAATCTTCCAAAATTCCCTATATTCTAGATCAGTCTCTCCATGGAATTGAAAATAGCAAATATAACCCACTATTCAAGAGAGGGAGAGAGAAATATAGACCAGAAATACTAACATCAGCAGTAGAGAAAATGTTAAAATTTGTCATTTGAGACATGATAGCAGGACACTTAGAAAATCATTATAAGATTGGGCTGTGTAAATATAGATTTATAAAAGGGAAATCTTGTTTGACAAAATCTGTTGACAGTTTTTTAATGTTGTAACTAATAAGGTGGGCAAGAGAGAACCAGAAGGTGTAATGTATTTAGATCCTCATAAAACCTTCAATTAAGATGCTACATAAGAGGCTTATTTTGGAAGTTAGGACTCATGGGATTGCAGCTAACGTATTAACATGTATTAAGAATTTGTTAATGGATAAAAGGCAGAGAATAGGAATAAATGGGTCATTTTTGGGTTAGCAGGCTGTAACTAGTGTTCAGTCTTGGCTATTTGCAATCTATATTAATGAGTTAGATTAGGAGACCAACTGTAATGGATACAAGTTTGCTGAAGTCACAAAGTTAAGTAGGAAAGTAAGCAGTGAGGAGGAAGAAAAGAGGCTGCAAAAGTACTTAGACAGTTTCAGTGAGTGGACAAGTATATGACAGATGGAATACAAAGTGAGGAAGTGTAAAGTTATCCACTTCAGTAGGAAAAATAGAAAAAAAAATTTCCAGGACGGGGAGATGTTTGCTTTCAGAGAGACCTTGGTGTTCTTGTACACAAGTCACAAAGTTAACATGTAGGTGCAGCCAGCAATTTGGAAATCCAATGGTATTTTAGCTTTTATTACAAAGGAATTGGTGTATAAGAGAAAAGTCTTACTGTAATTGTATAGGACCTTGGTGAGATCACAGCTAGAGTACTGCATTCAGTTTTGGTCTCCTTCCCTAAGGAAGGCTTTATTTGCCTTAGAGGGAGTGCAATAAATGGTTCACCAGACTGGTTCCTGGGATTTGAGTATTGTCTTATGGGGAGATATTGAGTAGACAAAGCCTATATTTCCTAGAATTTAGAGTAATGAGAGGTGATCTCATTGAAACATATAAAATTGTAAGAGAGATTGACAGGTTGATCCTTGGAAGATGTTTTCCCTGGCTGTCGAATCTAGAGCTAGGGGTTGGGTATTTAGGATTGCAATGAGGAGAAATTTCTTTGCTCAAAGGGTTTTGAATCTTTGGAATTCTCTGAGGATTCACAGCTTTCTGGGGTAACCGTTGAGCATATTCAAGACAGAGCTCATTAGATTTTTGGGTATCAAGGGAATTAAGGAATATGGGGATATTATTGAATGGCGTAGCTAGGTAGATGATTAGCCATGATCTTATTGAATGGCAACATAGGGTCTACAGGCTGAATGGCCTACTCCTGCTCCTATTTCTATGTTTTTATTTGTGAATCAGATTATTTACAGTAAACTAATTATGGCAGGAGAACTTCTATGTCTGCAGAATATTGATAAGGTTGTATAGGGTAAATTACATAGGCATATCTCACAATGGTTTTCCTTCTGACAAGTAGGGCAAGAAAAGCATCCACAAAATGTGAGAAAGTCTGTGCGACGGTAGGGTATAGATCAAAGTTCAATGTCACATCCATTCATTACCAGTCAATCATATATCAATTCTTAAAAAAAGCTGTCTCTCTTCATAAAAAATAGCCCATGCGAAAAAGGAAGACCCATTTATATTACACCTTTTATGACCACCAGACGTTCCAAAACACTTTCCAGCCAATGAAGTACGGTTGATGTATAGCCACTGTAGTAAGAAACACAGCAATCAATTGGCACACAGCAAGCTCCCACAAACAGCTGTATAACAATGACCAAATAACCTGTTTTTGTGATGTTGATTAAGGGATAAATATTGGCAAGGACACTTGGGATAACCCCTCTAACTCTTCCTTGAGGTAGTGCCATGGGACTTTTTACATTCACCTGAGAGTGCAGGTTGGTTTAACACCTCATCCGAAAGACAGCACCTCTGGCAGTACTGGCTGGAAAGTCAGCCTTGATCTTTGTATTCAGGTATTGGAATGAGATTTGAAGTGACAACCCTTCAGACTCAGGGGCGAGAGTGCTACCATCTGAACCATAGCTGACACTCGTTAAAAAGGAACATCCCGACAACAACAAAGCGATCAAATATCCCAAAAGGATTTGTGCTCTGATTCTCAGACTTTGGCCTTCACCTGGGCATTTCCTATTGCTTAGTCTCCAGGGCACTAAAACGTTTATAACTCCAATGCCAATCATTGGGTCTAAATCCTGCAACTCCCTCCCTAACCGCACTTTGGCTGCACCTACACCCATGCAGACTGTACAGTTCAAAAAAGTGGCACACCACCACCTTTACAAGGGCAATTTGTGATGGGCAATAAATGCTGGCCTTACCAGTGCACATACATCCCATAAACAAACTGAAAAATGCTTAGTCCTGCAGTGTCATTACTTCCAATTTAAGCCAAGCTGATGTGCATGCAGAATGCAGGATTAGGATGCGAAAGTTCTTGAGTCAGGCTTTCTGCTTGTAGGGAAACCATGCACATATGCAGCAGGTTCCACAGTTGAGCAGCATGAAGCAAGACAGAGATGTGCAAAATGGCTGCAGTGGAGAAAATTATCAGAGTGATGCCCACTCAAGGATAACGCTCAAGCCCACTGCACCTATCCAACTAAACCAGAATTCACTTCAGCTTTAGAATAGATAACCTAACACCACAATATTATTAGGCGAAGGGGAGAAACTATATCTTGTACAATAGTAATTGTATTGTATATTTGCGTAGCAAGGTGACTTGTTGTGATAGTCAGTTATGCGTCACAGCCAAATGGCAGCATATCAGGAATCTGGAGAGCAGTGAATGAGATCCCCTTCTTGAAGGCTCTATCACACCATGTTTGACACAGCATGAAGTATAATTGTATCGCAGTGTCAAACCTGGTGAAAATCTGTTAGATTTTGCAGGCTTTGTACATGCTTTTGCAGAGGTGATTAAAATGTTTTGAAAAACCTGGAGCTCCCATGCATGCAATTAAATTATTCCAAATTTACCAGCCAAGAGGAGAGTTTCATACCTGCATGTATCCAGAGCTCACCTTGCCAGGAAAGTCAGATTTGCAGTATAAATAATGTAGTGCCAACTGCAAGTCCATATTGTAGTTAATAATCTGATCAGTAGCTACAGCATAACTACAGCCTAAAGGTATCAGATTTATTTTTAAATTCAGTATTTCATGGAAGGTCCTAGAAATTATAAACCTCCAAACTTCAGTGGCATCCACCAGTTAACATAAATTATCTTCAATTTCTCATGTACAATGATTAGCATCATTAATTTACTGTCTAAATTTAGAAATTAAGATACTGGAGGAATTCAATAATAAGCTTAGTAAATGCCAAAAATATTCAATGTGCTGGTTATGTTATGCATTTCTCACTATGATAAAACTTCTTTTATAAACTTCATGTCTATGAAAAATGACATGAAAGACAAAATATATTTAAAAACATGTCAACTGAATTCCTGTAAGGAGTTGCTGTTTGCTCAGTGTAAGGAACAATTGCATTTTAAACACACATAACAATTGGTCTGAAGCACTCAGCAAGCCTTCTACCACCGGCATATTACATTTTCATTACACATACTGTAAACATGATGATTTGTTCCACTTACTGATCTCAGTTGTCTGTTGATTCCCTTCCAGCTTATTTTTGGTCCCTTTTACTTTACCCTTTTCATTTCATCCTTCTTTTTAAAGGTTGCATTTCAACATTCGTTAGTATTGCACTTGTGCTTCTCTGTCTTCAGTGTAACCAATAAAGCACCAGTCATGATATTTAATGAACCATGGTTTCAATGGTGTTTATTCTTCAGTAAATCTGAACTGATTTTTTTGTTCTCTCTTCATTTAGTTTTATTCACTCTTACGCTGCTCTTTATATTTTCTGTTGTATTATGTTTTGAATTGTAAATATTAACAGATATAAAAATGCTACAGAGCAGAAAACATACATTTTTGAAGTCCAAGATGTTACTGAATTAAATGATTTATTATCTGATTTGGGTCTGTGACTAGAACTTTAATCACAGCTTGATCGTTCAACCCTGTTTGAAACAAAACAATGTCAGCATTAAAAAGCTCACAGTCCTTCTTAACTTTTTTCTGGAAAATAAAAATGCTGAAGCACTATTTTTTAAAAAAATTGTTCATAGGATCTGAGCATCTCTGACAAGGCCAGCACTTACTGCCCATCCCTAATTGCCCTTGAGAACGTGGTGGTGAGCCGCCTTCAATGGGTGTTCAGTTACTCACAGATTATTCCTGTTGTTGTAAACAGATTAAAACGCAAGCTGTGTAGTGATGGAGTTTTCCCTTGGGCAGATGATCCAATCTTTTAGAAGTTTGGGACAAATACCTCTGGAGCGGGTCGATATGTGCAGGAACTCCTCTCTGCAAAAAATATCTGAACACAGCTACATTCTAGATGCTCAAACTAGAAGTAGCAGCAGCTGGTTTTCCGAGCAGGACGCCTGGCAAGGCCTCAGCTTGCTTTTCAGCAGGGTGACCGAGAGCAGCATCATCAAATAGAAACTTTTGACCCAGCTGCAGGGCAACACCTTTTTTTATTCTTTCATGAGATATGGGTGTTGCTGGCAAGGTCAGCATTTCTTGCCCTTGAGAAGGTGCTGGTGAGCTGCCTACTTGACCTGCTGCAGTTCATGTGGTGTAGGTACACCCACAGTGCTGTAAGGGAAGGGAGTTCCAGTATTTTGACCCAGCAATAGCGAATGAGCAGCGATTTAAGTACAAGTCAGGATGGTGAATGGCTTGGATGGGGAACTTCCAGGTGGTGGTGTTCCCATGCGACTGCTGACTTTGTCCTTCTAGACGGCAGAGTTACAGGTATAGAAGGTGCCCTTGAAGGACCCTTGGTGAGTTGCTGCAGTGCATGTTGTAGATGGTACACACTGCTGCCACTGCATTGGTGGTGGAGGCAGTGGATCTTTAAGTTCGTGTATGGGGTGCCAATCAAGCGAGCTCTTATGTTCTGGATGGTGTCAAGCTTGTTGAATGTTGTTAGAGCTGCACTCATCCAGGCAAGTGGAGAGTATCCCATCACGCTCCTGACTTTTGCCTTGTAGATGGTGGACAGGCTTTGGGGAGTCGGGAGGTGAGTTACTCACTGCAGAATTCTCAGTTTCTGATCTGCACTTGTAGCCACAGTATTTATATGGCTGGTCCAGTTCAGTTTCTGGTCAATGGTAACCCCCAGGATGTTGATAGTGGAGGATTCAGTGATGATAATGCCATTGAATGGTAGTCATACTAAATCTCTACTCAAGGGTAATTAGGGATGGACAATAAATGCAGGCCTGACCAGTGATGCCTATATCCCATGAACGAATGTAAGACAGGCCCATGTGGTCTGGATGTCATGGAGAAAGAAACCCATACTAAAACCTATTGAGCATCAGGTGCTAGGTTTCCCACCTTGATACAATAAAGGGGCAGCTGCTTTTGTGAGACACAGACAGGGAGAAACAAGGCAGCTACTGCTGTGTGGATGCAGCATGTTAGCAAAAATCAACTTCTCTGTTAGAAGGAAAGGAACAGAATGGATGGGTCTTCTGGAGATTTAAGGAACAAGGAGTTGCTGAAGTAGGCCACGTTGTTGGAAATCAGAACTGGGCGACTCAAACTGAGTGAACTGTCTTTCAAAGGACATTAGCTATCTGGAGTGGCAGGGGTAAATGAACCTACTAGAAAGCTGGAAGTAAGTTGAGACTTGATCATGTAATGCTATATATCTGTCAGAAGTTGATGCACAGTGAAAGAAGTTGTAACACGTATCTCGATTGCATTTGTTAGTTAATGCAAAAGTACTTTACTTCGTTGCCTGTGAAGTAGTATCTGATTTATGTTGATTTCACTTTGCTCATTACAGTAAAAGCCTTAAACATTAAATCTTGTCCCTTGATTTATTTCGGCTGGTTGCTGAGAAATTCATTTTTTCTTAAAAGTTACCAGTCTCTGCGAGGATTGTAACAAATTGGGGTCTCTTGAGGGATTGATACCCAAAGGCTATAAACCAGGTGCTGTGGAATTTTCCAGAATTTAAACAAACAAGGTGTCACACAACATGTTTACTTTTGTCGCATTCAGTGAAAATTCTATTGCTCAGGAGTTTCTGGAAAGAGAAGACCTGTCTGTTAGTGCCTTGCAACAATTAACAAAGGTTAATTTGTAGGCTGTGGAAAAGAAATTAGAAGTTGACTTAAAGCAGGGGCTAAAAAGACAGAGGTTGTTGAAGTATTGGCTCAGAACTTGATCCGTGAGGAGGAAAAGGGTGATCCCAGGAGTACTCCAGTTGACCTAACTAGACTTCAATAGGAAATGAAACAACTTGAATTGGAGTCAGAAAAGCCAAAACTTGAATTAGAGAAAGAAAAATGGAAAAAACCTGAATTGGAAAGAGTAACTTGTATTTTGATAGTATTGTGGAAAAAAATCATTACCTTGGTAATGCTTTTTTCGTTACTGGGGGGAGGTGTTTCAGACGTCTGAATTTACAAGATGAGTGTGTTTTAAAATTTCTCTTTAACTTAAGGTGAAACAGGGAGTGGGGGGGGTGGGTGGGTGGAGTGGCGGGGTGTGAGGGAGAGTGATGGTGGTGGGATGGTGGCCATACTAATCTCTGCCCAGAGACAGGCCTATGTGGTCTGGTTATCATGGAGAAAGAAACCCAAACAGGAACCTATTGAAGGATCAGGTGACAGTTTTAACACCTTGGTATAGTAAGGGGTGTGAGGGAATTTGTATTCCCAGATTGTTTTGGTGTAGGGACAGGGTCCTGGTTGAAGAACTACAACTCCCAGCATATCTGGGGCTCCGACGCAAGTGAAAAGCATGGCAGGGAGACAGGCTGCACATGCTTGGTTTCCAGCCTTCTTTTGACAGCTGCAGGTCTTGGGCAGTGTATCTGCATGGTGGGGTTGGGCAGTGTGTCTGCATGGTGGGGTTGGGCAGTGTGTCTGCATGGTGGGCTTGGGGAGTGTGTCTGCATGGTGGACTTGGGCAGTGTGTCTGCATGGTGGGCTTGGGCAGTGTGTCTGCATGGTGGACTTGGGCAGTGTGTCCGCATGGTGGGCTTGGGCAGTGTGTCTGCATGGTGGGCTTGGGCAGTGTGTCTGCATGGTGGGCTTGGGCAGTGTATCTGCATGGTGGGGTTGGGCAGTGTGTCTGCATGGTGGGGTTGGGCAGTGTGTCTGCATGGTGGACTTGGGCAGTGTGTCTGCATGGTGGGCTTGGGCAGTGTATCTGCATGGTGGGCTTGGGCAGTGTGTCTGCATGGTGGGCTTGGGCAGTGTGTCTGCATGGTGGGCTTGGGCAGTGTATCTGCATGGTGGGCTTGGGCAGTGTATTTGCATGGTGGGCTTGGGCAGTGTATCTGCATGGTGGGCTTGGGCAGTGTGTCTGCATGGTGGGCTTGGGCAGTGTATCTGCATGGTGGGGTTGGGCAGTGTGTCTGCATGGTGGGCTTGGGCAGTGTATCTGCATGGTGGGCTTGGGCAGTGTATCTGCATGGTGGGCTTGGGCAGTGTGTCTGCATGGTGGGCTTGGGCAGTGTGTCTGCATGGTGGGCTTGGGCAGTGTGTCTGCATGGTGGGTTTGGGCAGTGTGTCTGCATGGTGGGTTTGGGGAGTGTGTCTGCATGGTGGGGTTGGGCAGTGTATCTGCATGGTGGGCTTGGGCAGTGTGTCTGCATGGTGGGCTTGGGCAGTGTGTCTGCATGGTGGGTTTGGGGAGTGTGTCTGCATGGTGGGGTTGGGCAGTGTGTCTTCATGGTGGGCTTGGGCAGTGTGTCTGCATGGTGGGCTTGGGCAGTGTGTCTGCATGGTGGGCTTGGACAGTGTATCTGCATGGTGGGCTTGGGCAGTGTGCATGGTGGGCTTGGGCAGTGTATCTGCATGGTGGGCTTGGGCAGTGTATCTGCATGGTGGGCTTGGGGAGTGTGTCTGCATGGTGGGCTTGGGCAGTGTATCTGCATGGTGGGCTTGGGCAGTGTATTTGCATGGTGGGCTTGGGCAGTGTATCTGCATGGTGGGCTTGGGCAGTGTGTCTGCATGGTGGCTTGGGCAGTGTGTCTGCATGGTGGGCTTGGGCAGTGTGTCTGCATGGTGGGCTTGGGCAGTGTGTCTGCATGGTGGGTTTGGGGAGTGTGTCTGCATGGTGGGGTTGGGCAGTGTGTCTGCATGGTGGGCTTGGGCAGTGTATCTGCATGGTGGGCTTGGGCAGTGTATCTGCATGGTGGGCTTGGAGAGTGTGTCTGCATGGTGGGCTTGGAGAGTGTGTCTGCATGGTGGGCTTGGGCAGTGTGTCTGCATGGTGGGCTTGGGCAGTGTGTCTGCATGGTGGGCTTGGGGAGTGTGTCTGCATGGTGGGCTTGGGCAGTGTGTCTGCATGGTGGGCTTGGGCAGTGTGTCTGCATGGTGGGCTTGGGCAGTGTGTCTGCATGGTGGGCTTGGGCAGTGTGTCTGCATGGTGGGCTTGGGCAGTGTGTCTGCATGGTGGGCTTGGGGAGTGTGTCTGCATGGTGGGCTTGGGCAGTGTGCCTGCATGGTGGGTTTGGGCAATGTGTCTGCATGGTGGGCTTGGGCAGTGTGTCAGCATGGTGGGCTTGGGGAGTGTGTCTGCATGGTGGGCTTGGGCAGTGTGCCTGCATGGTGGCGTGGCCATAGGTCTGGTGTTGTGGCGCAAAACACAGAGCCCACGTGCCGAGGTTAGTTTTGGGCTGTAGAGGCATAAATGTAAATGTTCTTGTTAGCTCTGTGCACGACTGGTGTTCAGGGAAGCCCAGAAGCAGTAGCTATTCAGTGCAGCTGGAAGTTGGAGTTCAGGGAGACCCAGGACCAGTAGTTGCTCGGTGCAGCTGAGAGCTGGGGCTCAGAGAGGCTCAGGAGCAGCAGATGCTTGCTGCAGATGGGTGTTGGGGCTCAAAGAAGTGCAGGAGAAGTGGTGTTCTTCTCCGAACAAATAGAGAGCTGGGATTGTGCCAGAGTTTAGATGCAATGGCGCATCGTTGTGAATCCAGTAGGACGTAGTCTCGGGAGAAGAGATTATGCAACTGGGAAGCGAGCAGTCATTGAGCAATCCAAGTTGGAATTGCTGTTGAGGGAAACCAGAAGCTATTTCCTCGAAAGAGACGTGCTGCAATCCCTTGTGAGGAAGACAGTTTAAAGGATTTTTGTGATTCACAGTGATCACTGATGTTTGGGTAGGTTGATGAGGAATTTGTGGCACATGTCTTGGGTTTGTCTATCAATTACTGTACAGTTTGTGTTCAACCACAGTTTGCTTGTTAATTCATATGTACCTTTTGTTAATTCTGTATGTTAGGCTATATAAGATATAAAATATTTACTGCTTGTTTTATTGACTCTTGTATTGTAAAATTTCTTCAGTTTGTTTAAAATTGTGGAATTTTGTGGCATTATTCTCTTAGTAAGTAACTGGGATTTAATGTTTTGTCTACTTTAAAGAAATGTTACTGGTGGGCCACCAGATCATAACAAATTTGGGGGTCTCACCCAGGGCCATAACAAAATAGGGGGTCTAGTCTGGGATCATAAAAAGGGGCAGCTGACACAGGCAGAGAGAGACAAGACTGTGTGCAGGATGGGAAGCAGGATGTTGGTAAGAATCTGCCCTCATGTTCAAACGAAGGGAACAGATGGGATTTTTGGAGATTTAAGGAACAAGGAGTTGTCATGGCGGGCCTTGCTGTTGGAAATTGGATGCAGAAGACTCAGGTTGTGAGGATCAACTATCCAAAAGGCACTGGAAGTTGCAACCCAGAGTTGCAGGAAGAAGTGAGCCTACTAGAAAGCTGGGTGTAACTTGGGACCCAATCTTGTAATGCTATATATCTGCCAGAAGTGCACAACGAATGGAGTTGTGGGAAGTATCTCGATTGCATTAATATTAATGCTAGTTAATGCAAAAGTACCTTATCTTTTGTTCAATGTGTTACTTGCCTGGTAATTAGTGTTTGATGCATGTTGATTTTAGTTTAGTTTGTTACAGTAAAAGTCTTAAAACATGAAATCTTGTCCCTTGGTTTATTTCATTCAGTCGTTGAGCAATTATTTTCTTTATTTAAATGTTATTGGTCTCTACGGAAAATACCATGCACTAGTTTTATAGAAAACGCAGCACACACGATACAGGTAAATTTACTTCACGTGTATATTTACTCAACAAACCTCTAGCACCATTCAGTAACATAGGAAGTAAAGCACTCATAACGATCAAAAAATCATTTGACAATGCTTTTTGTTGTACCATTTTACTAACAAACACAGAAAAAGGTTAAATTCACAGTTATACACCATGCGAATGTGTCTTGACATCACACACCCACTGACGGTGTCTTTTACTCATTTTTTGTATTTACTGATCAGAGATGTAATTAGCCACATCTGGATTCCCAATTAGTTACATGTGGCTAACGGCTAAGGTATTGGACAATAGTTGTCTTGAGTTCAGCTATCCATTTTGTAGTCTTTCTTTTCACTACATGGTTCTTGGAACTAAGTGCCTCAAACACAAACAATTACTTGTTATGGCGCTGAAACTTGGGTGCTCTGTCATAATTTACAAACAGCATTAAAATCACAAGAGAGCCTTGGGGGAGACAAAATGGAAAATTGAGCAATTTGCAGTAGTATGAAAAATACTTCAATACAGAAATGTTGGTTCCTTTTAAGATCATTTGACATTTTAGAAAGCTACAGTCCATGTAAAAAATATTCAGATATCTCACTTTTTAATAAACAATTTCACCCACGTTAAAATATATTTTGGTTGGGACACTTTGAAAACTTTTTTGAGCTTCCACCTCGGCTAACCAGCTACCCTGAAAGCTTGTGCACCTCTGGGATTTAGTTATGTAGGGAAGGTTGTTCAAGCATTTGTGTGTATTTTAGGGTTGCCAACCCTCCAGGATTGACCTGGATCTCCAAGGCATCAGTATGGGCAAACCCTGCAGAAAGTCAAAGGCTTTGAAAATAAATATTTTTTGTTAAATTTTCCTTGAATATTATTTATTAGGTATAAATGTATTGGGGCTACTGTCAAGGATCATTGCATTTAGTAACGATGAGTCTTTTTGACTTCTGAAATAGGGAGGCTGGATGTGTTGATAACCAACAAAGGGTGTGTGGTCACCCTATTTAAACCAGGCACACAATCAACCAGAGTTGGCAACCCTAGAGTATATGTGTGTGTGTGAGCGTGTCGGGGGAGAAACTAAAATTCAACAATTTAAAAACACTTTTTATATCAAAAATATATCAATGGCACAAACTATTTATAATTACAAAAAAGGTAGAAAGGTCTTGTCTTCGGCTAGACTTACAGACATGTTTCTAAGCTCCTCGGGCGAATTGACCATTCTGTAACCTAGCTGGGCCAGTGTCAAGTTGCAAAGGTTCTGCACCAACTCAACCATGTCGTAGCCAAGTTTGAACCTCCAGCCCTCGGCCGTGGCGGCTGAGTCCCGCACTGTGGCGTACTTGTGGTTGCCTGAGGCTCCGGCCCCTCGGGTATTGTTGAGGATCCATCGCTGCACATTGCTGTCCATCATGACTCCCAGGAACCGGTAGATCTCTTCCGTTTTCTTCTCGGGCTCCCTGGCGAGGTCCTCATAGCGGACCAGCATGTACCTGCCCTTCAGCCAGCTGGGGCGCCCCAGCCCGGTACCCACTGAGTTGACAAAGTCCTCGCAGGTGGCACTGAGGTGGGAAGCGTCCAGGTTGTAGGGTCTGCGCCCGCTGTTGCGCCAGATCTTCCAGGCACGGAAGCTCTCGGGGAAGGTGTCAATGCGCGAGGACAGGATGCCGCGGGGGTCCCTCACCAGCTGGATGACTTTGAGGTTGAGCCGGGGATCTTCCACCAGAGTGCGGAGGTCGCCAATCTCGGGGATTCTCACCGTCTTTATGGCGATGTGGTGCCGCCGGCTGCAGGCCTGGGTGGCCAGGGTCAGGTTGAGGGCGCCGCACCTCCGGACGCACTCACCTTCCTCCCAGCGCTCCGCCGCCCCCTCCTGCTCTAGCTCCCCTCCCAGGGCAGGCGGCAAAGTGGCACAGACGGGTGGCGAGCACAGCGCTTTGCTGGCCCCTCGGCGGAAGAGCCGCTGGGTTCGGTGCTTGTCTGGGGCCGGTTTGATGTAGGTCTCCAGGTCGTGTAGCTGGCAGTTGAAGAGGCTCCGAAGCAGGTCGCGGTATGCACCCAGCAGCAGGCGCCGGCCATCGGCAGCTGGCGAGGATGGGTGCCGGCTCCTCAGGCTGGTGTTGATGAGCGTGGTCTGCACGTGGTAGAGCGGCTCAAACAGGTAGAAAATGTCCGAGTGCTGGTTGAGCAGCTGCCCGATGAAGGAAGAGCCGCTGCGAGTGGTGGCCAGGATTAAGATGTGGGTGACAGGCTGGGGTTGGGGGTCACAGGAAGCGGCTAGACTTGGACCACAGCCTGTGTGCTTGGGGACGCGGCAGATGGTGAATGGTTTAGCGATGAATGTCCGGATGGCTGTATATTGAATGGCCAGCGAGGCCACGACCAGCAAGAGCACCGCTTTCCAGGAGCACTCCATGGCCGTAGACTTGTGTCCGGTCATTCAGTGTCCTGTGCTGTACCCTGCAAGAACATAAAATCCAAAGGAAGTCAATGCTGCCACCATTAGTCATTTAATTCTTCTGTTGAATACTAACCCCTCGTCCCCTACACACCCTGCACCTTTAAACGTTCTGCTTTCACATTTAGAGTTTTTTTTTTGCCCCCATTTTATTGGACGTAGGAACAACAGTAGGTCATTGACCCTATCCAGCTTGTTCCGCCACTCCATCAGATCATGACTGCTCCGTAGCTCATGTCCAATTCCCTGCCTTTGTTCCATATCCCTGGATACCCTCAACCAATGAAAATCAATCGATCTTAGTCTTTAAATGAAATCGGCTAACCTGTGCCATTAACATTCAGCCATTGAAAATGGAACATGCTGTGAGTGGATTAACCAAGTTCCGATGAAGTGCTCTACACCTGAAAGCTGAACTCACCTCTCTCTACAGATGATGACTGACCTACTGGGTGTGTTCTGCTTTTATTTCAGAATTCCAGCATCCAAAGTTATTTTGAGGAATTTTTTGGAAGTAGTAAAACAAAAATCGACATAAATTTTACTGATTATATCCTCCCAGTATAGCAATGTCAGCCCGCTTTAAATACCCATATAAAGTTGTCATATTTATATTTATATTTAATTAAATATCCATATGAAGTTGTCATATTTAACTTTATATTTAATTAAATACCCATATAAAGTTATAATATTTAAATTTATATTTAATTAAATACCAATAAAGAGTTGTAATATTTGGCCAAATCTTACTGGAAAAGTAACAGCAAGTTCACAATGCACAGAGATATTAATGCGCAAATCAGCCAACAGGTTCAGGGAATAAGAGATACCCACGAGTTTGCAAGTCTCCGGAACTTGCTGCTCAATTTACACATCGATAACAATGTGCGTTGTGAGCTCATCATTATTTTCCTGGAAGTTTTGACAATATTTTTGGTTTGGAGTTTTGCTGTCAGCGACAAAAATTGCATAATCTCTGTGATGTGGATTTCCTCTTTGCCAATATCAGTTTGAATCTGGCACCAGGTCAAGGGAATCTCCAGGCATCCAGCAACTGTGATGCCAGAAAACATATGGGAAGCAGCCAAACGCATTAAAGTATTCTCACAGACAGCAAACCAGGAAATGCAAACTGCTTAATCTCTTATCATTTTCAAATTTTACAGGTAGCAAAATAAATGACTGGTACACATTGGATTAAGGAAGGAACCAAATTCGCATAAACAAACTTTTAAAGGAAACGAAGAGTCATACAGACTCAAAATGTCAACTCTGTTTTTCTCTCCACAGATGCTGTCAGACCTGCTGAGTTTTTCCAGCATTTTCTGTTTTCATTTGAAAGAATTGTATTGTTTTAATGTGTGAAATTTCTCATCATACTGGAGAGATTTAATTTTCAACAAATATAACATGATTCTTCCAGGGTCAGTGAAAGCGTTCAGTAGTAATCATGAACTTAAAAACCCAGCTGCACTTCTTTCAACAAAGTGTAACTTTTTCAAGGGTTGGTACAGTGAGACTAATAGTATAAGAGCGGAAGTTCCCATCAGTTCGGTGATTTCTAATTGACTGAAGTTGGGAGACCTCACCAGTGCGCCCTCTGTAAAGTTATATAATCACTGACATCAACTTCTGGGTTTCCACATTCAACTATACATGTCCAGACTCCAGAAGTTGCTGTCAGTTCCAGAGAAGTTACAATGGCAAATGCTGAAGTTTCGTCATCATTATCACCTCTAAAATTCAGGCTAATTCCTTTACTTATTACTTGACCTTAAGTTTAAGAACTAACTAACCAGCTACAACCAGCTCCTGCCTATTGTGGATAAGTTCTAAAGAAAGACAAAGTTCCAAACATTAATCACACTGTTGATTCTACACAAATCAACTGACCAGTACTTTTCTCATGATATGTCCAACATAAGCAAGGCCAGCAATTATTGCCCTTGAGAAGGTGGTGACAAGCCGCCTTCTTGAAATGCTGCAATCCATGTAGTGTATGTCCACCCGCAGTGCTGCTACAGAGCGGGTTCCAGGATTTTAACCCAGTGACAGTGAATTAAGAAGCGGCAAAATAGCTCCAAGCCAGAATCATGTGTGCCTTGGAGGGGAACTTGAAGAAGATGGTGTTCTTATGCACCTGCTGCCCTTATCCATTTAGCCCTTGTTTTCTATCAGATTTTCAACATTTGCAGATTTCTATACATGTCTGTGTAAAGGGTGCATTTTAATTACCTCTCGGCCAGTCAAACATATTGTGGATTTTACAGGTACCAAGCTTCAAAGAGGCCACAATACCATGGTGTGGTCAGGTAGGATGAAGAGCAGTGGGAGAAGATTTGTGAGGAGCGCAGATGCCAACATAGAGCCACTGGGTTGAATGGCCTGTTTCTGTGTAGTACATGGTGTATACAAGAAATAGGAGCAGAAGTAGACTATATAGCCCATCAAGCCTGCTCGCCATTCAAAATGATCATGGCTGATCTTGGGCTTGGACTCCACTTTCTCATCTGCTCCCCATATCCCTTGATTCCCTTAGAGATCAAAGATTTGTCTATCCGAGCCTTAACTGTGGAGCATCTTCTGGTGGTAGAGAATTCCAAAATTCACAACCCTTTGAAAGAAGTTTCTCCTCATCTCAGTCCTCAATGATCAGCCCTTTATCCTGAGGCTTGTTTTAAATTCATTTACAGGTGTGGGCTTCGCTGGCTAGGCCAGCATTTTTGCCCATCCCTAATTGCCCTTGAGAAGGCGGTGGTGAGCTGCCTTCTTGAATCGCTGTACTCCCTGTGGTGTAGGTACACCCACAGTGCTGTCAGGGAGGGAGTTCCAGGATTTTGACCCAGCAACAGTGAAGGGACGACTATATATTTCCAAGTCAGGATGGCGCGTGGTTTGGGGGGGAACTTCTAGATGGTGGTGTTTCCATGTGTCTGCTGTCCTTGTCCTTCTAGATGGTAGTGGTCATGGGTTTGGAAGGTGCTGTCTAAGGAATCTTGGTGAGATTCTGCAGTGCACCTAGCAAACGGTACACAGCTGCCACTGTGCGTCAGTGATGGAGGGAGTGAATGTTTGTGGATGGGGTGCCAATCAAGCGGGCTGCTTTGTCCTGGATGGTCCCAAGCTTCCTGAGTGCTGTTGGAGCTGCACTCATCCAGGCAAGTGGGGAGTATTCCATCACACTCCTGACTTGTGTCTTGTAGATGGTGGACAGGCTTTTGGGAGTCAGGAGGTGAGTTAATCGCTGCAGGATTTCTAGCCTCTGACCTCTCACAGTATTTATATGGCTAGCCCAGTTCAGTTTCTGGTCAATGGTAACCACAGGAAGTTGATAATGGGAGATTCAGCAATGATAATGTCATTGAATATCAAAGGGCAATAGTTAGATTATCTCTTGTTGGAGATGGTCATTGCCTGACACTTGTGGGAAGGAAATCTGCCATCCTTACTTGGTCTGGCCTACAGCACGGTGATTGGCTCTTAACGAGCCTCTGAAATGGTCTGGCAAGCTGCTGGGTTCAAGGGGAATTACAGATGGGCAACAATTGCTGGCCTTGTTACTGATGCCAACGTCCCATAAAAGAAATAAAGAAAAATCACCGTTCCCTTACTGGCTGTACAAAAATACTGGGGGGCAAACTGTACTGATACACCAGGGAAAAGAGCTGCTGCGAGGTTTTGCTGCTTTGGCGTTCTGGGGGCTGGGTCGGTAAGTGCAGCGAGTCCTTTAAAAGCCCATTGATTTCGGTGGGACCTGAAAATCCCACCGGTGGGAGGGAACGTAAAATCCCACCGATGGTGGGGGCGAAGAACAAGTTGAAAAGTGATTGCAATAACATCTTGAGTTTGTCAGAACTGTGCAAACAGGAATGTCGGCATTTTAGAAGAGTTTGTACCAAATTGAAATATATCCCAAAGGAGTTTATCATCAGCTGCAGAAATTCAATTTAGGCTGTAGTTCATCTGCTTGGCTTGGCAGCTAGGGTTCCACAAGCACCAGAATATTCTGTCCAGGTGGCATTTGTTAAAAATATTGTGTGACCAGTGTGGGAACAAAATAAAGTGAGGAGAATAAATTCTCAGAGCAAAAATGGGCTAAACATCACACACTGGGACAGAAACTAGGATTATACATCACAAACTGGGACAATAACTGGGATTATACATCACAAACTGGGACAGTAACTAGGATTATACAGCACAAACTGAGACAGTAACTAGGATTATAAATCACAAACTGGGATAGTAACTGGGATTTTCCATCAAACACTGGGACAGTACCTGAGATTATACATCATACGCTGGGACTATACATAACATACTGGGAAAGTAACTGGCATTATACATCACACAGTGGGACAGTATTTGGGATTGTACTTCACACGCTGGGACAATAACTGGGATTATACATCACACACTGGGACAGTGACTGGGATTATCCATCACACAATGGGACAGTAACTGGGATTATACATCACACACTGGGACAGTGACTGGGATTTGCACCACACACTGGGACAGTAACTGGGATTATCCATCACAAACTGTGACAATAACTGGGACAAAACATCACAATCTGGGACAGTAACTGGGATTGTACATCACAATCTGGGATAGTAACTGGGATTATACGTCACACACTGGGACAGTAAGTGGGATTGTACTTCACAAACTGGGACAGTAACTGGGATTATAAATCACCCACTGGGACAGTAACTGGTATTATACATTACACACAGGGACAGTAACTGTGATTATACAGCACAAACACGGTCAGTAACTGAGATTCTATATCGCAAACTAGGAAATTGGCTGGGATTATACGTCACACGCTGGGACAGTGACTGGGATTATCCATCACACACTGGGATAGTAACTGGGATTATACATCACACACTGGGACAGTGACTGGGATTGTACATCACAAACTGGGACAATAAATGTGATTATACATCACACACTGGGACAGTAACTGGGATAAAACATCATAAACCAGGACAGTAAGCGGGATAATACATCACTAACTGGCATAGTAACTGGGATTATAAATCGCACATTGGGACAGTAACTGGGATTTTCCATCACACACTGGAACAGTAAATGGGATTATACATCACAAAGTGGGAGAGTAACGGGGATAATACATCACACACTGGGACCGTAACGGATTATACATAACAGACTGAGACAGTAAATAGGATTATACATCAGACACTGGGATTATACATCACACAATGGGACTTTAACTGGGATTATACATCACAAACTGGGACGGTAACTGGGATTATACATCACACACATGGACTGTAACTGCGATAACACATGAAACACTGGGACAGTTACAGGAATTATACATCACACATTGGGACAGTAACTGGGATTATACATCATACACTGGGAGAGTAACTGGTATTATACATCGCACACAGGGACTCTAAATGTGATTACACACCACACACTGGGAAAGTAACTGGGATTATACGTCACAAACTGGGACAGTAACTGGGATTATACAGCACAAACTGGGACAGTAACTGGGATTATACATCACAAATTGGGACAGTAACTGGGATTAAACATCACAAACTGGGACAGTAACTGGGATTTTCCATCAAACACTGGGACAGTACCTGAGATTATACATCATACGCTGGGACTGTACATCACATACTGGGAAAGTAACTGGCATTATACATCACACACTGGGACAGTATTTGGGAATGTACGTCACACGCTGGGACAATAACTGGGATTATACATAACACAGGGACTGTAACAGGGATTACGCATCTCACACTGGTACAGTAAATGGGATTATGCATCACAAACTGGGACAGTAACTGGGATTATACATAACACAGGGACTGTAACAGGGATTACACATCTCACACTGGTACAGTAAATGGGATTATGCATCACAAACTGGGACAGAACTGGGATTATACATCTCAAACTGGGACGGTAACTGGGATTATACATCACAAACTGGGTCAGTAACGGGGATTATACATCACACATGGGGACAGTAACTGGGATTATACATCACACACTGGGACTGTAACTGGCATTATCCATCACACAGTGGGATTATACATAACACACGGGAATAGTCACTGGGATTATACATCACAAATCGGGACAATGCCTGGGATGGTACAACACACACTGGGATAGTAACTGGGATTATACATCACACACTGGGACAATAACTGGGATGATACATCATACACTGGGAGAGTAACTGGTAATATACATCGCACACAGGGACTCTAAATGTGATTACACACCAAACACTGGGAAAGTAACTGGGATTATACGTCACAAACTGGGACAGTAACTGGGATTATACAGCACAAACTGGGACAGTAACTGGGATGATGCATCACACACACGGACTATAACTGGGATTACAAATCACACACAGGGACAGTAACTGGGATCATATAGCACACAGTGGGACAATATTTGGGATTAATCCATCAAACGTCACACACTGGGACAATAACTGGGATTATACATCTCAAACTGGGACAGTAACTGGGATTATACATCTCAAACTGGGAAGTAACTGGGATTATACATCACAAACATGGGACTGTAACTGGGATTATACATCACACAGTGGGACAGTAACTGGGATTATACATCAAATACTGGGAAAGTAGCTGGGATCTTACATCAAACACTGGGACAGTACCTGAGATTATTCATCATACGCTGGGACTATACATCACATACGGGGAAAGTAACTGGCATTATACATCACAAACCTGGACAGCAACTGGGATTATACATAAAACAGGGACTGTAACAGGGATTACACATCAGACACTGGGACAGTAACTAGGATTATACATCACAAACTGGGACAGTAACTGGGATTATACATCATACACTGGGACAGTAACTGGGATTATACATCACACAATGGGACATTAACTGGGTTTATAGCTCCAACACAGGAACAGTAATTGGGATTGTACATCACAAACTGGGACAGTAACTGGGTTTAAATATCACAAACTGGCACAGTAACTGGCATTATATATCACACAGTGGGATAGTAATTGGGATTGTATTTCACATGCTGGGACATTAAATGAGATTATACATCACTAACTGTGATTATACATCACACACTGGGACAGTGACTGGGATTGTAGGTCACACATTGGGATAATAACTGGGATTTTACATCACACACACAGGGACAGTAACTGCGATTATACATCACACACTGGGACAGTAACTGGGATTATAGATCAAAAACTGGGACAGTAACTGGGATTATACATCACACACTGGGATAGTAACTGGGATTATACATCACACACTGGGACAGTTACTGGGATTGTACATCACACACTGGGACAGTAACTGGGATTATACATCAAACCCTGGGACAGTAACTGGGATTATACATCACACACTGGGACCATAACTGGGAATATACAGCACACACTGGGACAGTGATTGGGTTTGTAGGTCACACAGTGGGATAGTAATTGGGACTTTACATCACACACAGGGACAGTAATGGAGGTTATACATCACACACTGGGAAAGTAATTGGGATTATACATCACACACTGGGACAGTAACTGGGATTATACATCACACACTGGGACAGTAACTGGGATTATACATCACACACTGGGACAGTAACTGGGATTATACAACACAAAGTGGGATAGTAATTGGGAATGTACTTCACATACTGGGACATTAAATGGGATTATACATCACATACTGGGACAGTAACCGGGATTATACATCACAAACTGGGACAGGAACTGGGATTGTACATCACACAGGGACTGTAACTGGGATTACACATCACAAACTGGGATAGTAACTGGGATTTTCCATCAAACACTGGGACAGTACCTGAGATTATACATCATACACTGGGACTATACATCACATACTGGCGAAGTAACTGGCATTATACATCACACACTGGGACAGTATTTGGGATTGTACGTCACACGCATAGACAATAACTGGGATTATACATCACACACTGGGAAAATAACTGCGATTATACATCACACACTGGGACAGTAACTGCGATTATACATCACAAAGTGGGACAGTAACTGCGATTATACATCACAAACTGGGACAGCAACGGGGATTATACATAACACAGGGACTGTAACAGGGATTGCACATCACACACTGGGACAGTAACTGGGATTATACATCATATGCTGGGACTATACATCACATACTGGGAAATTAACTGGCATTATACATCACACAGTGGGAAAGTATTTGGGATTCTACATCACACACTGGGACAGTGACAGGGATTTGCACCACACACTGGGAGAGTAACTGGGATTATCCATCACAAACTGGGACAATAACTGGGATTATAAATCTCACAATGGGACAGTAACTGAGATGATACATCACAAACTGGGACAGTAATTGGGATTGTACATCACACACTGGGAAAGTAGCTAGGATTATACATCCGATGCTGGGATAGTGACTGGGATTATCCATCACACAATAGGACAGTACTGGGATTCTACATTACAAACTGGGACAGTAACTGCGATTATACATCACACGCTGGGACAGTAACTGGGATTGTACATCACAAACTGGGACAGTAAATGGGTATTATACATCACACACATGGACTGTAACTGCGATTACACATGAAACACTGGGAGAGTCACTGGTATTATACATCACACACAGGGACTCTAACAATTATTACATACCACACACTGGGACAGTAACTGGGATTATACGTCAGAAACTGGGACAGTAACTGGGATTATAAATCTCACAATGGGACAGTAACTGAGATGATACATCACAAACTGGGATCATACATAAGGCACTGAGACAGTAACTGGGATTATACATCATACAAAGGGAAAGTAACTGGGATTATCCATCACAACCTGCGACAGGAACTGGGATTATACATCACAAACTGGGACAGTAACTGGGATTATACATCACACAAAGGGACAGTAACTGGGATTATGCATCATACAAAGGGAAAGTAACTGGGATTATCCATCACAACCTGCGACAGGAACTGGGATTATACATCACAAACTGGGACAGTAACTGGGATTATAAATCACACAAAGGGACAGGAACTGGGATTGTACATCAAACCCTGGGACAGTAACTGGGATTATACATCGCACACTGGGACCATAACTGGGAATATACAGCACACACTGGGACAGTGACTGGGATTGTATGTCACACAGTGGGATAGTAATTGGGACTTTACATCACACACAGGGACTGTAACTGGGGTTATACATCACACACTGGGAAAGTAACTGGGATTATACATCACACACTGGGACAGTAACTGGGATTATACATCACACACTGGGACAGTAACTGGGATTATACATCACACACTGGGACAGTGACTGGGATTGTCGGTCACACAATGGTATAGTAACTGGGACTTTACATCACACACAGGGACAGTAACTGGGGTTATACATCACATGCTGGGACAGTAACTGGGATTATACAACACACAGTGGGATAGTAATTGGGAATGTACTTCACATGCTGGGACATTAAATGGGATTATACATCACATACTGGGACAGTAACCGGGATTATACATCACAAACTGGGACAGGAACTGGGATTGTACATCACACAGGGACTGTAACTGGGATTACACATCATAAACTAGGACAGTAATTAGGATTATACAGTACAAACTGGGACACTAACCGGGATTATACATCACAAACTGAAACAGTAACTGGGATTACACATCAAACACTGGGACATGAACTGGGATTTTCCATCAAACACTAGGACAGTACCTGAGATTAGACATCCTACACTGGGACTATACATCACATACTGGCGAATTAACTGGCATTATACATCACACACTGGGACAGTATTTGGGATTGTACGTCACATGCATAGACAATAACTGGGATTATACATCACTCACTGGGAAAATAACTGCGATTATACATCACACACTGGGACAGTAACTGCGATTATACATCACAAAGTGGGACAGTAACTGCGATTATACATCACAAACTGGGACAGCAACGGGGATTATACATAACACAGGGACTGTAACAGGGATTGCACATCACACACTGGGACAGTAATTGGGATTATACATCATATACTGGGACTATACATCACATACTGGGAAATTAATTGGCATTATACATCACACAGTGGGAAAGTATTTGGGATTCTACATCACACACTGGGACAGTGACAGGGATTTGCACCACACACTGGGACAGTAACTGGGATTATCCATCACAAACTGGGACAATAACTGGGATTATAAATCTCACAATGGGACAGTAACTGAGATGATACATCACAAACTGGGACAGTAATTGGGATTGTACATCACACACTGGGAAAGTAGCTGGGATTATACATCCGATGCTGGGACAGTGACTGGGATTATCCATCACACAATGGGACAGTACTGGGATTCTACATTACAAACTGGGAAAGTAGCTGGGATTATACATCACACGCTGGGACAGTGAGTGGGATAATCCATCACACACTGGGACAGTAACTGCGATTATACATCACACGCTGGGACAGTAACTGGGATTGTACATCACAAACTGGGACAGTAACTGGGTATTATACATCACACACATGGACTGTAACTGCGATTACACATGAAACACTGGGAGAGTCACTGGTATTATACATTGCACACAGGGACTCTAACAATCATTACATACCACACACTGGGACAGTAACTGGGATTATACGTCAGAAACTGGGACAGTAACTGGGTATTATACATCACACGCTGGGACAGTGAGTGGGATAATCCATCACACACATGGACTGTAACTGCGATTACACATGAAACACTGGGAGAGTCACTGGTATTATACATCGCACACAGTGACTCTAACAATCATTACATACCACACACTGGGACAGTAACTGGGATTATACATCAAAAACTGGGACAGTAACTGGGATTATAAATCACACATTGGGACAGTAACTGAGATGATACATCACAAACTGGGATCATACATAAGGCACTGGGACAGTAACTGGGATTATACATCATACAAAGGGAAAGTAACATGGATTATCCATCACAACCTGCGGCAGGAACTGGGATTATACATCACAAACTGGGACAGTAACTGGGATTGTACATCAAACCCTGGGACAGTAACTGGGATTATACATCACACACTGGGACCATAACTGGGAATATACAGCACACACTGGGACAGTGACTGGGATTGTAGGTCACACAGTGGGATAGTAATTGGGACTTTACATCACACACAGGGACAGTAACTGGGGTTATACATCACACACTGAAAAGTAACTGGGATTATACATCACACACTGGGACAGTAACTGGGATTATACATCACACACTGGGACAATAACTGGGATTATACATCATACACCGGGAGAGTAACTGGTATTATACATCGCACACAGGGACTCTAAATGTGATTACACACCACACACTGGGAAAGTAACTGGGATTATACGTCACAAACTGGGACAGTAACTGCGATTATACATCACAAAGTGGGATAGTAACCGCGATTATACATCACAAACTGGGACAGCAACGGGGATTATACATAACACAGGGACTGTAACAGGGATTACACATCACACACTGGGACAGTAATTGGGATTATACATCATATGCTGGGACTATACATCACATACTGGGAAATTAACTGGCATTATACATCACACAGTGGGAAAGTATTTGGGATTCTACATCACACACTGGGACAGTGACAGGGATTTGCACCTCACACTGGGACAGTAACTGGGATTATCCATCACAAACTGGGACAATAACTGGGATTATAAATCTCACAATGGGACAGTAACTGAGATGATACATCACAAACTGGGACAGTAATTGGGATTGTACATCACACACTGGGAAAGTAGCTGGGATTACACATCGATGCTGGGACAGTGACTGGGATTATCCATCACACAATGGGACAGTACTGGGATTCTACATTACAAACTGGGAAAGTAGCTGGGATTATACATCACATGCTGGGACAGTGAGTGGGATAATCCATCACACACTGGGACAGTAACTGCGATTATACATCACAAACTGGGACAGTAACTGGGATTGTACATCACAAACTGGGACAGTAACTGGGTATTATACATCACACACATGGACTGTAACTGCGATTACACATGAAACACTGGGAGAGTCACTGGTATTATACATTGCACACAGGGACTCTAACAATCATTACATACCACACACTGGGACAGTAACTGGGATTATACGTCAGAAACTGGGACAGTAACTGGGATTATAAATCTCATATTGGGACAGTAACTGAGATGATACATCACAAACTGGGATCATACATAAGGCACTGGGACAGTAACTGGGATTATACATCATACAAAGGGAAAGTAACTGGGATTATCCATCACAACCTGCGACAGGAACTGGGATTATACATCACAAACTGAGACAGTAACTGGGATTATACATCACACAACAGGACATTAACTGGGATTATAGCTCAGACACTGGGACATTAACTGGGATTATATATCACACACTGGGACAACAACTGGGCTTCTACATCACAAACTGGGACAGTAACTGGGAATATACATCAGAAACTGGGAGAGTAACTGGGATGATGCATCACACACACGGACTGTAACTGGGATTACAAATCACACACAGTGACAGTAACTGGGATTATACAGCACACAGTGAGACAGTATTTGGGATTATATGTCACACACTGGGACAGTAACTGGGATTATACATAACACAGGGACTGTAACAGGGATTACACATCACACACTGGGACTGTAACTGGCATTATCCATCACACAGTGGGATTATACATAACACACGGGGATAGTCACTGGGATTATACATCACAAATCAAGACAATGCCTGGGACTGTAAATCACATACTGGGATAGTAACTGGCATTATACATCACACACTGGGACAATAACTGGGATTATACACCACACAATGGGACATTAACTGGGATTATAGGTCAGACACTGGGACATTAACTGGGATTATATATCACACATTGGGACAGTAACTGGGATTGTACATCACAAACTGGGACGGTAACTAGGAATAAACATCACAAACTGGGACAGTAACTGGGATGATGCATCACACACATGGTCTGTAACTGGGATTACATATCACATACAGGGACAGTAACTGGGATTATAAACCATACACTGGGACAATAACTGGGATTATACATGACACACTGGAACAGTAACAGGGATTATACAAAGCACCGTGCTGACTGTAACTGGGATTATACATCACACACAGGGACTGTAACTGGGATTATACATCACACACTGGGACTGTAACTGGGATTATACATAACACACTGGGACAGTTACTGGGATTATACATCACACGCTGGGACAGTAACTGGGATTATACATCAAACCCTGGGACAGTAACTGGGGTTATACATCACACACTGGGACCATAACTGGGAATATACAGCACACACTGGGACAGTGACTGGGTTTATAGGTCACACAGTGGGATAGTAATTGGGACTTTACATCACACACAGGGACAGTAACTGGGGTTATACATCACACACTGGGAAAGTAACTGGGATTATACATCACACACTGGGACAGTAACTGGGATTATACATCACACACTGGGACAGTAACTGGGATTATACATCACACACTGGGACAGTAACTGGGATTATACATCACACACTGGGACAGTGACTGGGATTGTCGGTCACACAATGGTATAGTAACTGGGACTTTACATCACACACAGGGACAGTAACTGGGGTTATACATCACACACTGGGACAGTAACTGGGATTATACAACACACAGTGGGATAGTAATTGTGATTGTATTTCACATACTGGGATATTAAATGGGATTATACATCACATACTGGGACAGTAACCGGGATTATACATCACACACTGGGACAGGAACTGGGATTGTACATCACACAGGGACTGTAACTGGGATTACACATCACAAACTGGAGCAGTAACTGCGAGTATACATCACACACTGGGACAGTAACTGGGATTATACATCACAATCTGGGGCAGTAATTGGGATTGCACATCACAAACTGGGACAGTAACTGGAATTATGCAACAAATACTAGGACAGTAACTGGGATTATACATCACAAACTGGGACAGTAATTGGGATTATACATCACTAACTGGGATTATACATCATAAACAGGGACAGTAGCTGGGACTATACAGCATATGCTGGGACAGTGAGTGGGATTGTAGGTCACACATTGGGATAGTAACTGGGATTATACATCACAAACTGGGACAGTAACTCGGATTATACATCACAAACAGGGGCAGTAACTGGGATTATACATCAAACACTGGGAATGTAACTGGGATTATACACCACAAACTGGGACAGTAACTGGGATGTTCCATCACACACTGAGACAGTACCTGGGAATATACATCACACGCAGGGAGTGTACATCATATGCTGGGACAGTAACTGGGATTATACATCACACACTGGGACAGTAACTGGGATTATACATCACAAACTGGGACAGTAACTGGAATTACATATCACAAACTGGGACAGTAACTGGGATTATACATCACACACTGGGACAGTAACTGGGATTATACATCACGCACTGGGACAGTAACTGGGATTATACATCACACTCTGGGAAAGTAGCTGGGATTATATATCAGACGCTGGGACAATTACTGGATTATACATCACACAATGGGACATTAACTTGGATTATATATCACACATTGGGACAGTAACTGGGATTGTACATCACAAACTGGGATGGTAACTAGGAATATACATCACAAACTGGGACAGTAACTGGGATGATGCATCACACACACGGTCTATAACTGGGATTACAAATCACACACAGGGACAGTAACTGGGAATATAAACCACACACTGGGACAATAACTGGGATTATACATGACACACTGGAACAGTAACAGGGATTATACAAAGCACCGTGCTGACTGTAACTGGGATTACACATCACACACTGGGACTGTAACTGGGATTGTACATCACACACTGGGACTGTAACTGGCATTATCCATCACACAGTGGGATTATACATAACACACGGGGATAGTCACTGGGATTATACATCACAAATCGGGAAAATGCCTGGGATGGTACAACACACACTGGGATAGTAACTGGGATTATACATCACACACTGGGACAATAACTGGGATTATACATCATACACTGGGAGAGTAACTGGTATTATACATCGCACACAGGGACTCTAAATGTGATTACACACCACACACTGGGAAAGTAACTGGGATTATACGTCACAAAGTGGGACAGTAACTGCGATTATACATCACAAAGTGGGACAGTAACAGGGATTATACATCATATGCTGGGACTATACATCACATACTGGGAAATTAACTGGCATTATACATCACACAGTGGGAAATTATTTGGGATTCTACATCACACACTGGGACAGTGACAGGGATTTGCACCACACACTGGGACAGTAACTGGGATTATCCATCACAAACTGGGACAATAACTGGGATTATAAATCTCACAATGGGACAGTAACTGAGATGATACATCACAAACTGGGACAGTAATTGGGATTGTACATCACACACTGGGAAAGTAGCTGGGATTATACATCCGATGCTGGGACAGTGACTGGGATTATCTATCACACAATGGGACAGTACTGGGATTCTACATTACAAACTGGGAAAGTAGCTGGGATTATACATCACACGCTGGGACAGTGAGTGGGATAATCCATCCCACACTGGGACAGTAACTGCGATTATACATCACACGCCGGGACAGTAACTGGGATTGTACATCAAAACTGGGACCGTAACTGGGATTATACATCACACACATGGACTGTAACTGCGATTACACATGAAACACTGGGAGAGTCACTGGTATTATACATCGCACACAGGGACTCTAACAATCATTACGTACCACACACTGGGACAGTAACTGGGATTATACATCACACACTGGGACAGTAACTGGGATTATACATCACACACTGGGACAGTGACTGGGATTGTATGTCACACAATGGTATAGTAACTGGGACTTTACATCACACACAGGGACAGTAACTGGGGTTATACATTACACACTGGGACAGTAACTGGGATTATACATCACACAGTGGGACAGTAATTGCGATTGTACTTCACATGCTGGGACATTAAATGGGATTATACATCACATACTGGGCCAGTAACTGGGATTATACATCACAAACTGGGAGAGGAACTGGGATTATACATCAGATGCTGGGACAATTACTGGGATTATACATCACACAATGGGACATTAACTGGGATTATACATCACAAAGTGGGACAGTAACTGGGATTATACATCATATGCTGGGACTATACATCACATACTGGGAAATTAACTGGCATTATACATCACACAGTGGGAAAGTATTTGGGATTCTACATCACACACTGGGACAGTGACAGAGATTTGCACCACACACTGGGACAGTAACTGGGATTATCCATCACAAACTGGGACAATAACTGGGATTATAAATCTCACAATGGGACAGTAACTGAGATGATACATCACAAACTGGGACAGTAATTGGGATTGTACATCACACACTGGGAAAGTAGCTGGGATTATACATCCGATGCTGGGACAGTGACTGGGATTATCCATCACACAATGGGACAGTACTGGGATTCTACATTACAAACTGGGAAAGTAGCTGGGATTATACATCACACGCTGGGACAGTGAGTGGGATAATCCATCACACACAGCGACAGTAACTGCGATTATACATCACACGCTGGGACAGTAACTGGGATTGTACATCACAAACTGGGACAGTAACTGGGTATTATACATCACACACGTGGACTGTAACTGCGATTACACATGAAACACTGGGAGAGTCACTGGTATTATACATCGCACACAGGGACTCTAACAATCATTACATACCACACACTGGGACAGTAATTGGGATTATACATCACACAAAGGGACAGTAACTGGGATTGTACATCACAAACTGTGACAATAATTGGGATTATACATCACATACATGGACTGTAACTGCGTTTACACATAAAACACTGGGACAGTAACTGGGATTATACATCACACAATGGGACAGTAACTGGGATTCTACATTAAAAACTGGGAAAGTAGCTGCGATTATACATCACACGCTGGGACAGTGAGTGGGATAATCCATCCCACACTGGGACAGTAACTGCGATTATACATCACACAAAGGGACAGTAACTGGGATTGTACATGACAAACTGTGACAATAATTGGGATTATACATCACATACATGGACTGTAACTGCGTTTACACATAAAACACTGGGACAGTAACTGGGATTATACATCACACATTGGGACAGTAACAGGGATTATACATCACACACCGGCAGGAGAACTGGTATTATACATCACACACAGGGACTCTAACTGGGATTATCAATCACAACCTGGGACAGTAACTGGTATTATACATCAAAAACTGGGAAAGTAGTTGAGATGAAACATCACAAACTGGGATTATACATAAAGCACTGCGACAGTAACTGGGATTGTAGATCACACACTGGCACGGTACATGGGATAATACATCACACAACGCGACATTAACTGGCATTATAGCTCAGACACTGGGACATTAACTGGGATTATATATCACACACAGGACAATAACTGGGCTTCTACATCACAAACTGGGACAGTAACTGGGAATATACATCACAAACTGGGAGAGTAACTGGGATGATGCACCACACACACGGACTGTAACTGGGATTACAAATCACACACAGTGACAGTAACTGGGATTATACAGCACACAGAGAGACAGTATTTGGGATTATATGTCACACACTGGGACAATAACTGGGATTATACATAACACAGGGACTGTAACAGGGATTACACATCACACACTGGGACTGTAACTGGCATTATCCATCACACAGTGGGATTATACATAACACACTGGGATAGTAACTGGCATTATACATCACACACTGGGACAATAACTGGGATTATACACCACACAATGGGACATTAACTGGGATTATAGGTCAGGCACTGGGACATTAACTGGGATTATATATCACACATTGGGACAGTAACTGGGATTGTACATCACAAACTGGGACGGTAACTAGGAATATACATCACAAACTGGGACAATAACTGGGATGATGCATCACACACACGGTCTGTAACTGGGATTACAAATCACACACAGGGACAGTAACGGGGATTATAAACCATACACTGGGACAATAACTGGGATTATACATGACACACTGGAACAGAAACAGGGATTATACAAAGCACCGTGCTGACTGTAACTGGGATTATACATCACACACAGGGACTGTAACTGGGATTATACATCACACACTGGGACTGTAACTGGGATTATATATCACACATTGGGACAGTAACTGGGATTGTACATCACAAACTGGGACTGTAACTGGGATTATACATCACTCACTGGGAAAATAGCTGGGATTATACATCAGATGCTGGGACAGTGACTGGGATTATCCATCACACAATGGGACAGTAACTGGGATTCTACATCACACACTGGGACAGTGACAGGGATTTGCACCACACACTGGGACAGTAACTGGGATTATCCATCACAAACTGGGACAATAACTGGGATTATAAATCTCACAATGGGACAGTAACTGAGATGATACATCACAAACTGGGACAGTAATTGGGATTGTACATCACATACTGAGAAAGTAGCTGGGATTATACATCCGATGCTGGGACAGTGACTGGGATTATCCATCACACAATGGGACAGTACTGGGATTCTACATTACAAACTGGGAAAGTAGCTGGGATTATACATCACACGCTGGGACAGTGAGTGGGATAATCCATCACACACTGGGACAGTAACTGCGATTATACATCACACGCTGGGACAGTAACTGGGATTGTACATCACAAACTGGGACAGTAACTGGGTATTATACATCACACACATGGACTGTAACTGCGATTACACATGAAACACTGGGAGAGAAACTGGTATTATACATCGCACACAGGGACAGTAACTGAGATGATACATCACAAACTGGGATCATACATAAGGCACTGGGACAGTAACTGGGATTATACATCATACAAAGGGAAAGTAACAGGGATTGTCCATCACAACCTGCGACGGGAACTGGGATTATACATCACAAACTGGGACAGTAACTGGGATTATACATCACACAAAGGGACAGTAACTGGGATTGTACATCAAACCCTGGGACAGTAACTGGGATTATACATCACACACTGGGACCATAACTGGGAATATACAGCACACACTGGGACAGTGACTGGGATTGTAGGTCACACAGTGGGATAGTAATTGGGACTTTACATCACACACAGGGACAATAACTGGGGTTATACATCACACACTGGGAAAGTAACTGGGATTATACATCACACACTGGGACAGTAACTGGGATTATACATCACACACTGGGACAATAACTGGGATTATACATCATACACTGGGAGAGTAACTGGTATTATACATCGCACACAGGGACTCTAAATGTGATTACACACCACACACTGGGAAAGTAACTGGGATTATACGTCACAAACTGGGACAGTAACTGCGATTATACATCACAAAGTGAGATAGTAACTGCGATTATACATCACAAACTGGGACAGCAACGGGGATTATACATAACACAGGGACTGTAACAGGGATTACACATCACTCACTGGGACAGTAATTGGAATTATACATCATATGCTGGGACTATACATCACATACTGGGAAATTAACTGGCATTATACATCACACAGTGGGAAAGTATTTGGGATTCTACATCACACACTGGGACAGTGACAGGGATTTGCACCTCACACTGGGACAGTAACTGGGATTATCCATCACAAACTGGGACAATAACTGGGATTATAAATCTCACAATGGGACAGTAACTGAGATGATACATCACAAACTGGGACAGTAATTGGGATTGTACATCACACACTGGGAAAGTAGCTGGGATTATACATCCGATGCTGGGACAGTGACTGGGATTATCCATCACACAATGGGACAGTACTGGGATTCTACATTACAAACTGGGAAAGTAGCTGGGATTATACATCACACGCTGGGACAGTGAGTGGGATAATCCATTACACACTGGGACAGTAACTGCGATTATACATCACAAACTGGGACAGTAACTGGGATTGTACATCACAAACTGGGACAGTAACTGGGTATTATACATCACACACATGGACTGTAACTGCGATTGCACATGAAACACTGGGAGAGTCACTGGTATTATACATCGCACACAGGGACTCTAACAATCATTACATACCACACACTGGGACAGCAACTGGGATTATACATCAGAAACTGGGACAGTAACTGGGATTATAAATCTCACATTGGGACAGTAACTGATATGATACATCACAAACTGGGATCATACATAAGGCACTGGGACAGTAACTGGGATTATACATCATACAAAGGGAAAGTAACAGGGATTATCCATCACAACCTGCGACGGGAACTGGGATTATACATCACAAACTGGGACAGTAACTGGGATTATACATCACACAAAGGGACAGTAACTGGGATTGTACATCAAACCCTGGGACAGTAACTGGGATTATACATCACACACTGGGACAGTAACTGGGATTATACATCACACACTGGGACAGTGACTGGGATTGTCGGTCACACAATGGTATAGTAACTGGGACTTTACATCACACACAGGGACAGTAACTGGGGTTATACATCACACACTGGGACAGTAACTGGGATTATACAACACACAGTGGGATAGTAATTGGGAATGTACTTCACATGCTGGGACATTAAATGGGATTATACATCACATAATGGGACAGTAACTGGGATTATACATCAAAACTGGGAGAGGAACTGGGATTATACATCACACAGGGACTGTAACTGGGATTACACATCACAAACTAGGACAGTAACTAGGATTATACAGCACATACTGGGACACTAACCGGGATTATACATCACCAACTGGGACAGCAACTGGGATCACACATCACAAACTGGGACAGTAACTGGGATTTTCCATCAAACACTGGGACAGTACCTGAAATTATACATCATACACTGGGACTATACATCACATACTGGCGAATTAACTGGCATTATACATCACACACTGGGACAGTATTTGGGATTGTACGTCACATGCATAGACAATAACTGGGATTATACATCACACACTGGGAAAGTAACTGCGATTATACATCACACACTGGGACAGTAACTTCGATTATACATCACAAAGTGGGACAGTAACTGCGATTATACATCACAAACTGGGACAGCAACGGGGATTATACATAACACAGGGACTGTAACAGGGATTACACATCACACACTGGGACAGTAACTGGGATTATACATCATATGCTGGGACTATACATCACATACTGGGAAATTAACTGGCATTATACATCACACAGTGGGAAAGTATTTGGGATTCTACATCACACACTGGGACAGTGACAGGGATTTGCACCACACACTGGGACAGTAACTGGGATTATCCATCACAAACTGGGACAATAACTGGGATTATAAATCTCACAATGGGACAGTAACTGAGATGATACATCACAAACTGGGACAGTAATTGGGATTGTACATCACACACTGGGAAAGTAGCTGGGATTATACATCCGATGCTGGGACAGTGACTGGGATTATCCATCACACAATGGGACAGTACTGGGATTCTACATTACAAACTGGGAAAGTAGCTGGGATTATACATCACACGCTGGGACAGTGAGTGGGATAATCCATCACACACTGGGACAGTAACTGCGATTATACATCACACGCTGGGACAGTAACTGGGATTGTACATCACAAACTGGGACAGTAACTGGGTATTATACACCACACACATGGACTGTAACTGCGATTACACATGAAACACTGGGAGAGAAACTGGTATTATACATCGCACACAGGGACTCTAACAATCATTACATACCACACACTGGGACAGTAACTGGGATTATACATCAGAAACTGGGAGAGGAACTGGGATTATACATCAGATGCTGGGACAATTACTGGGATTATACATCACACAATGGGACATTAACTGGGATTATAGGTCAGACACTGGGACATTAACTGGGATTATATATCACACATTGGGACAGTGACTGGGATTGTATGTCACACAATGGTATAGTAACTGGGACTTTACATCACACACAGGGACAGTAACTGGGGTTATACATTACACACTGGGACAGTAACTGGGATTATACATCACACAGTGGGACAGTAATTGCGATTGTACTTCACATGCTGGGACATTAAATGGGATTATACATCACAAACTGGGAGAGGAACTGAGATTGAACATCACACAGGGACTGTAACTGGGATTACACATCACAAACTGGAGCAGTAACTGTGAGTATACATCACACACTGGGACAGTAACTGGGATTGTAATCACAATCTGGGGCAGTAATTGGGATTGCACATCACAAACTGGGACAGTAACTGGAATTATGCAACAAATACCAGGACAGTAACTGGGATTATACATCACAAACTGGGACAGTAATTGGGATTATACATCACTAACTGGGATAATACATCATACACAGGGACAGTAGCTGGGACTATACAGCATACGCTGGGACAGTGAGTGGGATTGTAGGTCACACATTGGGATAGTAACTGGGATTATACATCACAAACTGGGACAGTAACTCGGATTATACATCACAAACAGGGGCAGTAACTGGGATTATACATCAAACACTGAGACAGTACCTGGGAATATACATCACACGCAGGGAGTGTACATCATATGCTGGGACAGTAACTGGGATTATACATCACACACTGGGACAGTAACTGGGATTATACATCACAAACTGGGACAGTAACTGGAATTACATATCACAAACTGGGACAGTAACTGGGATTATACATCACGCACTGGGACAGTAACTGGGATTATACATCACACTCTGGGACAGTAACTGGGATTATACATCACACACTGGGAAAGTAGCTGGGATTATATATCAGATGCTGGGACAATTACTGGGATTATACATCACACAATGGGACATTAACTGGGATTATAGGTCAGACACTGGGACATTAACTGGGATTATATATCACACATTGGGACAGTAACTGGGATTGTACATCACAAACTGGGACAGTAACTAGGAATATACATCACAAACTGGGACAGTAACTGGGATGATGCATCACACACACGGTCTATAACTGGGATTACAAATCACACACAGGGACAGTAACTGGGATTATAACCCACACACTGGGACAATAACTGGGATTATACATGACACACTGGAACAGTAACAGGGATTATACAAAGCACCGTGCTGACTGTAACTGGGATTACACATCACACACTGGGACTGTAACTGGGATTGTACATCACACACTGGGACTGTAACTGGCATTATCCATCACACAGTGGGATTATACATAACACACGGGGATAGTCACTGGGATTATACATCACAAATCGGGACAATGCCTGGGATGGTACAACACACACTGGGATAGTAACTGGGATTATACATCACACACTGGGACAATAACTGGGATTATACATCATACACTGGGAGAGTAACTGTTATTATACATCGCACACAGGGACTCTAAATGTGATTACACACCACACACTGGGAAAGTAACTGGGATTATACATCACAAAGTGGGACAGTAACTGCGATTATACATCACAAAGTGGGACAGTAACTGGGATTATACATCATATGCTGGGACTATACATCACATACTGGGAAATTAACTGGCATTATACATCACACAGTGGGAAAGTATTTGGGATTCTACATCACACACTGGGACAGTGACAGGGATTTGCACCACACACTGGGACAGTAATTGGGATTATCCATCACAAACTGGGACAATAACTGGGATTATAAATCTCACAATGGGACAGTAACTGAGATGATACATCACAAACTGGGACAGTAATTGGGATTGTACATCACACACTGGGAAAGTAGCTGGGATTATACATCCGATGCTGGGACAGTGACTGGGATTATCTATCACACAATGGGACAGTACTGGGATTCTACATTACAAACTGGGAAAGTAGCTGGGATTATACATCACACGCTGGGACAGTGAGTGGGATAATCCATCACACACTGGGACAGTAACTGCGATTATACATCACACGCTGGGACAGTAACTGGGATTGTACATCACAAACTGGGACAGTAACTGGGTATTATACATCACACGCATGGACTGTAACTGCGATTACACATGAAACACTGGGAGAGTCACTGGTATTACACATCGCACACAGGGACTCTAACAATCATTACATACCACACACTGGGACAGTAACTGGGATTATACATCACACAAAGGGACAGTAACTGGGATTGTACATCACAAACTGTGACAATAATTGGGATTATACATCACATACATGGACTGTAACTGCGTTTACACATAAAACACTGGGACAGTAACAGGGATTATACATCACACACCGGCAGGAGAACTGGTATTATACATCACACACAGGGACTCTAACTGGGATTATCAATCACAACCTGGGACAGTAACTGGTATTATACATCAAAAACTGGGAAAGTAGTTGAGATGAAACATCACAAACTGGGATTATACATAAAGCACTGCGACAGTAACTGGGATTGTAGATCACACACTGGCACGGTACATGGGATAATACATCACACAACGCGACATTAACTGGCATTATAGCTCAGACACTGGAACATTAACTGGGATTATATATCACACACAGGACAATAACTGGGCTTCTACATCACAAACTGGGACAGTAACTGGGAATATACATCACAAACTGGGAGAGTAACTGGGATGATGCACCACACACACGGACTGTAACTGGGATTACAAATCACACACAGTGACAGTAACTGGGATTATACAGCACACAGAGAGACAGTATTTGGGATTATATGTCACACACTGGGACAATAACTGGGATTATACATAACACAGGGACTGTAACAGGGATTACACATCACACACTGGGACTGTAACTGGCATTATCCATCACACAGTGGGATTATACATAACACACTGGGATAGTAACTGGCATTATACATCACACACTGGGACAATAACTGGGATTATACACCACACAATGGGACATTAACTGGGATTATAGGTCAGGCACTGGGACATTAACTGGGATTATATATCACACATTGGGACAGTAACTGGGATTGTACATCACAAACTGGGACGGTAACTAGGAATATACATCACAAACTGGGACAATAACTGGGATGATGCATCACACACACGGTCTGTAACTGGGATTACAAATCACACACAGGGACAGTAACGGGGATTATAAACCATACACTGGGACAATAACTGGGATTATACATGACACACTGGAACAGAAACAGGGATTATACAAAGCACCGTGCTGACTGTAACTGGGATTATACATCACACACAGGGACTGTAACTGGGATTATACATCACACACTGGGACTGTAACTGGGATTATATATCACACATTGGGACAGTAACTGGGATTGTACATCACAAACTGGGACTGTAACTGGGATTATACATCACTCACTGGGAAAATAGCTGGGATTATACATCAGATGCTGGGACAGTGACTGGGATTATCCATCACACAATGGGACAGTAACTGGGATTCTACATCACACACTGGGATAGTAGCTGGGATTATACATCCGATGCTGGGACAGTGACTGGGATTATCCATCACACAATGGGACAGTACTGGGATTCTACATTACAAACTGGGAAAGTAGCTGGGATTATACATCACACGCTGGGACAGTGAGTGGGATAATCCATCACACACTGGGACAGTAACTGCGATTATACATCACACGCTGGGACAGTAACTGGGATTGTACATCACAAACTGGGACAGTAACTGGGTATTATACATCACACGCATGGACTGTAACTGCGATTACACATGAAACACTGGGAGAGTCACTGGTATTACACATCGCACACAGGGACTCTAACAATCATTACATACCACACACTGGGACAGTAACTGGGATTATACATCACACAAAGGGACAGTAACTGGGATTGTACATCACAAACTGTGACAATAATTGGGATTATACATCACATACATGGACTGTAACTGCGTTTACACATAAAACACTGGGACAGTAACTGGGATTATACATCACACATTGGGACAGTAACAGGGATTATACATCACACACCGGCAGGAGAACTGGTATTATACATCACACACAGGGACTCTAACTGGGATTATCAATCACAACCTGGGACAGTAACTGGTATTATACATCAAAAACTGGGAAAGTAGTTGAGATGAAACATCACAAACTGGGATTATACATAAAGCACTGCGACAGTAACTGGGATTATAGATCACACACTGGCACGGTACATGGGATAATACATCACACAACGCGACATTAACTGGCATTATAGCTCAGACACTGGGACATTAACTGGGATTATATATCACACACAGGACAATAACTGGGCTTCTACATCACAAACTGGGACAGTAACTGGGAATATACATCACAAACTGGGAGAGTAACTGGGATGATGCACCACACACACGGACTGTAACTGGGATTACAAATCACACACAGTGACAGTAACTGGGATTATACAGCACACAGAGAGACAGTATTTGGGATTATATGTCACACACTGGGACAATAACTGGGATTATACATAACACAGGGACTGTAACAGGGATTACACATCACACACTGGGACTGTAACTGGCATTATCCATCACACAGTGGGATTATACATAACACACTGGGATAGTAACTGGCATTATACATCACACACTGGGACAATAACTGGGATTATACACCACACAATGGGACATTAACTGGGATTATAGGTCAGGCATTGGGACATTAACTGGGATTATATATCACACATTGGGACAGTAACTGGGATTGTACATCACAAACTGGGACGGTAACTAGGAATATACATCACAAACTGGGACAATAACTGGGATGATGCATCACACACACGGTCTGTAACTGGGATTACAAATCACACACAGGGACAGTAACGGGGATTATAAACCATACACTGGGACAATAACTGGGATTATACATGACACACTGGAACAGAAACAGGGATTATACAAAGCACCGTGCTGACTGTAACTGGGATTATACATCACACACAGGGACTGTAACTGGGATTATACATCACACACTGGGACTGTAACTGGGATTATATATCACACATTGGGACAGTAACTGGGATTGTACATCACAAACTGGGACTGTAACTGGGATTATACATCACTCACTGGGAAAATAGCTGGGATTATACATCAGATGCTGGGACAGTGACTGGGATTATCCATCACACAATGGGACAGTAACTGGGATTCTACATCACACACTGGGACAGTGACAGGGATTTGCACCACACACTGGGACAGTAACTGGGATTATCCATCACAAACTGGGACAATAACTGGGATTATAAATCTCACAATGGGACAGTAACTGAGATGATACATCACAAACTGGGACAGTAATTGGGATTGTACATCACACACTGAGAAAGTAGCTGGGATTATACATCCGATGCTGGGACAGTGACTGGGATTATCCATCACACAATGGGACAGTACTGGGATTCTACATTACAAACTGGGAAAGTAGCTGGGATTATACATCACACGCTGGGACAGTGAGTGGGATAATCCATCACACACTGGGACAGTAACTGCGATTATACATCACACGCTGGGACAGTAACTGGGATTGTACATCACAAACTGGGACAGTAACTGGGTATTATACATCACACACATGGACTGTAACTGCGATTACACATGAAACACTGGGAGAGTCACTGGTATTATACATTGCACACAGGGACTCTAACAATCATTACATACCACACACTGGGACAGTAACTGGGATTATACGTCAGAAACTGGGACAGTAACTGGGTATTATACATCACACGCTGGGACAGTGAGTGGGATAATCCATCACACACATGGACTGTAACTGCGATTACACATGAAACACTGGGAGAGTCACTGGTATTATACATCGCACACAGTGACTCTAACAATCATTACATACCACACACTGGGACAGTAACTGGGATTATACATCAAAAACTGGGACAGTAACTGGGATTATAAATCACACATTGGGACAGTAACTGAGATGATACATCACAAACTGGGATCATACATAAGGCACTGGGACAGTAACTGGGATTATACATCATACAAAGGGAAAGTAACATGGATTATCCATCACAACCTGCGGCAGGAACTGGGATTATACATCACAAACTGGGACAGTAACTGGGATTGTACATCAAACCCTGGGACAGTAACTGGGATTATACATCACACACTGGGACCATAACTGGGAATATACAGCACACACTGGGACAGTGACTGGGATTGTAGGTCACACAGTGGGATAGTAATTGGGACTTTACATCACACACAGGGACAGTAACTGGGGTTATACATCACACAATGAAAAAGTAACTGGGATTATACATCACACACTGGGACAGTAACTGGGATTATACATCACACACTGGGACAATAACTGGGATTATACATCATACACCGGGAGAGTAACTGGTATTATACATCGCACACAGGGACTCTAAATGTGATTACACACCACACACTGGGAAAGTAACTGGGATTATACGTCACAAACTGGGACAGTAACTGCGATTATACATCACAAAGTGGGATAGTAACCGCGATTATACATCACAAACTGGGACAGCAACGGGGATTATACATAACACAGGGACTGTAACAGGGATTACACATCACACACTGGGACAGTAATTGGGATTATACATCATATGCTGGGACTATACATCACATACTGGGAAATTAACTGGCATTATACATCACACAGTGGGAAAGTATTTGGGATTCTACATCACACACTGGGACAGTGACAGGGATTTGCACCTCACACTGGGACAGTAACTGGGATTATCCATCACAAACTGGGACAATAACTGGGATTATAAATCTCACAATGGGACAGTAACTGAGATGATACATCACAAACTGGGACAGTAATTGGGATTGTACATCACACACTGGGAAAGTAGCTGGGATTACACATCGGATGCTGGGACAGTGACTGGGATTATCCATCACACAATGGGACAGTACTGGGATTCTACATTACAAACTGGGAAAGTAGCTGGGATTATACATCACATGCTGGGACAGTGAGTGGGATAATCCATCACACACTGGGACAGTAACTGCGATTATACATCACAAACTGGGACAGTAACTGGGATTGTACATCACAAACTGGGACAGTAACTGGGTATTATACATCACACACATGGACTGTAACTGCGATTACACATGAAACACTGGGAGAGTCACTGGTATTATACATTGCACACAGGGACTCTAACAATCATTACATACCACACACTGGGACAGTAACTGGGATTATACGTCAGAAACTGGGACAGTAACTGGGATTATAAATCTCATATTGGGACAGTAACTGAGATGATACATCACAAACTGGGATCATACATAAGGCACTGGGACAGTAACTGGGATTATACATCATACAAAGGGAAAGTAACTGGGATTATCCATCACAACCTGCGACAGGAACTGGGATTATACATCACAAACTGAGACAGTAACTGGGATTATACATCACACAACAGGACATTAACTGGGATTATAGCTCAGACACTGGGACATTAACTGGGATTATATATCACACACTGGGACAACAACTGGGCTTCTACATCACAAACTGGGACAGTAACTGGGAATATACATCAGAAACTGGGAGAGTAACTGGGATGATGCATCACACACACGGACTGTAACTGGGATTACAAATCACACACAGTGACAGTAACTGGGATTATACAGCACACAGTGAGACAGTATTTGGGATTATATGTCACACACTGGGACAGTAACTGGGATTATACATAACACAGGGACTGTAACAGGGATTACACATCACACACTGGGACTGTAACTGGCATTATCCATCACACAGTGGGATTATACATAACACACGGGGATAGTCACTGGGATTATACATCACAAATCAAGACAATGCCTGGGACTGTAAATCACATACTGGGATAGTAACTGGCATTATACATCACACACTGGGACAATAACTGGGATTATACACCACACAATGGGACATTAACTGGGATTATAGGTCAGACACTGGGACATTAACTGGGATTATATATCACACATTGGGACAGTAACTGGGATTGTACATCACAAACTGGGACGGTAACTAGGAATAAACATCACAAACTGGGACAGTAACTGGGACGATGCATCACACACATGGTCTGTAACTGGGATTACATATCACATACAGGGACAGTAACTGGGATTATAAACCATACACTGGGACAATAACTGGGATTATACATGACACACTGGAACAGTAACAGGGATTATACAAAGCACCGTGCTGACTGTAACTGGGATTATACATCACACACAGGGACTGTAACTGGGATTATACATCACACACTGGGACTGTAACTGGGATTATACATAACACACTGGGACAGTTACTGGGATTATACATCACACGCTGGGACAGTAACTGGGATTATACATCAAACCCTGGGACAGTAACTGGGGTTATACATCACACACTGGGACCATAACTGGGAATATACAGCACACACTGGGACAGTGACTGGGTTTATAGGTCACACAGTGGGATAGTAATTGGGACTTTACATCACACACAGGGACAGTAACTGGGGTTATACATCACACACTGGGAAAGTAACTGGGATTATACATCACACACTGGGACAGTAACTGGGATTATACATCACACACTGGGACAGTAACTGGGATTATACATCACACACTGGGACAGTAACTGGGATTATACATCACACACTGGGACAGTGACTGGGATTGTCGGTCACACAATGGTATAGTAACTGGGACTTTACATCACACACAGGGACAGTAACTGGGGTTATACATCACACACTGGGACAGTAACTGGGATTATACAACACACAGTGGGATAGTAATTGTGATTGTATTTCACATACTGGGATATTAAATGGGATTATACATCACATACTGGGACAGTAACCGGGATTATACATCACACACTGGGACAGGAACTGGGATTGTACATCACACAGGGACTGTAACTGGGATTACACATCACAAACTGGAGCAGTAACTGCGAGTATACATCACACACTGGGACAGTAACTGGGATTATACATCACAATCTGGGGCAGTAATTGGGATTGCACATCACAAACTGGGACAGTAACTGGAATTATGCAACAAATACTAGGACAGTAACTGGGATTATACATCACAAACTGGGACAGTAATTGGGATTATACATCACTAACTGGGATTATACATCATAAACAGGGACAGTAGCTGGGACTATACAGCATATGCTGGGACAGTGAGTGGGATTGTAGGTCACACATTGGGATAGTAACTGGGATTATACATCACAAACTGGGACAGTAACTCGGATTATACATCACAAACAGGGGCAGTAACTGGGATTATACATCAAACACTGGGAATGTAACTGTGATTATACACCACAAACTGGGACAGTAACTGGGATGTTCCATCACACACTGAGACAGTACCTGGGAATATACATCACACGCAGGGAGTGTACATCATATGCTGGGACAGTAACTGGGATTATACATCACACACTGGGACAGTAACTGGGATTATACATCACAAACTGGGACAGTAACTGGAATTACATATCACAAACTGGGACAGTAACTGGGATTATACATCACACACTGGGACAGTAACTGGGATTATACATCACGCACTGGGACAGTAACTGGGATTATACATCACACTCTGGGAAAGTAGCTGGGATTATATATCAGACGCTGGGACAATTACTGGGATTATACATCACACAATGGGACATTAACTTGGATTATATATCACACATTGGGACAGTAACTGGGATTGTACATCACAAACTGGGATGGTAACTGGGATGATGCATCACACACACGGTCTATAACTGGGATTACAAATCACACACAGGGACAGTAACTGGGAATATAAACCACACACTGGGACAATAACTGGGATTATACATGACACACTGGAACAGTAACAGGGATTATACAAAGCACCGTGCTGACTGTAACTGGGATTACACATCACACACTGGGACTGTAACTGGGATTGTACATCACACACTGGGACTGTAACTGGCATTATCCATCACACAGTGGGATTATACATAACACACGGGGATAGTCACTGGGATTATACATCACAAATCGGGAAAATGCCTGGGATGGTACAACACACACTGGGATAGTAACTGGGATTATACATCACACACTGGGACAATAACTGGGATTATACATCATACACTGGGAGAGTAACTGGTATTATACATCGCACACAGGGACTCTAAATGTGATTACACACCACACACTGGGAAAGTAACTGGGATTATACGTCACAAAGTGGGACAGTAACTGCGATTATACATCACAAAGTGGGACAGTAACAGGGATTATACATCATATGCTGGGACTATACATCACATACTGGGAAATTAACTGGCATTATACATCACACAGTGGGAAATTATTTGGGATTCTACATCACACACTGGGACAGTGACAGGGATTTGCACCACACACTGGGACAGTAACTGGGATTATCCATCACAAACTGGGACAATAACTGGGATTATAAATCTCACAATGGGACAGTAACTGAGATGATACATCACAAACTGGGACAGTAATTGGGATTGTACATCACACACTGGGAAAGTAGCTGGGATTATACATCCGATGCTGGGACAGTGACTGGGATTATCTATCACACAATGGGACAGTACTGGGATTCTACATTACAAACTGGGAAAGTAGCTGGGATTATACATCACACGCTGGGACAGTGAGTGGGATAATCCATCCCACACTGGGACAGTAACTGCGATTATACATCACACGCCGGGACAGTAACTGGGATTGTACATCAAAACTGGGACCGTAACTGGGATTATACATCACACACATGGACTGTAACTGCGATTACACATGAAACACTGGGAGAGTCACTGGTATTATACATCGCACACAGGGACTCTAACAATCATTACGTACCACACACTGGGACAGTAACTGGGATTATACATCACACACTGGGACAGTAACTGGGATTATACATCACACACTGGGACAGTGACTGGGATTGTATGTCACACAATGGTATAGTAACTGGGACTTTACATCACACACAGGGACAGTAACTGGGGTTATACATTACACACTGGGACAGTAACTGGGATTATACATCACACAGTGGGACAGTAATTGCGATTGTACTTCACATGCTGGGACATTAAATGGGATTATACATCACATACTGGGCCAGTAACTGGGATTATACATCACAAACTGGGAGAGGAACTGGGATTATACATCAGATGCTGGGACAATTACTGGGATTATACATCACACAATGGGACATTAACTGGGATTATACATCACAAAGTGGGACAGTAACTGGGATTATACATCATATGCTGGGACTATACATCACATACTGGGAAATTAACTGGCATTATACATCACACAGTGGGAAAGTATTTGGGATTCTACATCACACACTGGGACAGTGACAGAGATTTGCACCACACACTGGGACAGTAACTGGGATTATCCATCACAAACTGGGACAATAACTGGGATTATAAATCTCACAATGGGACAGTAACTGAGATGATACATCACAAACTGGGACAGTAATTGGGATTGTACATCACACACTGGGAAAGTAGCTGGGATTATACATCCGATGCTGGGACAGTGACTGGGATTATCCATCACACAATGGGACAGTACTGGGATTCTACATTACAAACTGGGAAAGTAGCTGGGATTATACATCACACGCTGGGACAGTGAGTGGGATAATCCATCACACACAGCGACAGTAACTGCGATTATACATCACACGCTGGGACAGTAACTGGGATTGTACATCACAAACTGGGACAGTAACTGGGTATTATACATCACACACGTGGACTGTAACTGCGATTACACATGAAACACTGGGAGAGTCACTGGTATTATACATCGCACACAGGGACTCTAACAATCATTACATACCACACACTGGGACAGTAATTGGGATTATACATCACACAAAGGGACAGTAACTGGGATTGTACATCACAAACTGTGACAATAATTGGGATTATACATCACATACATGGACTGTAACTGCGTTTACACATAAAACACTGGGACAGTAACTGGGATTATACATCACACAATGGGACAGTAACTGGGATTCTACATTAAAAACTGGGAAAGTAGCTGCGATTATACATCACACGCTGGGACAGTGAGTGGGATAATCCATCCCACACTGGGACAGTAACTGCGATTATATATCACACGCCGGGACAGTAACTGGGATTGTACATGACAAACTGTGACAATAATTGGGATTATACATCACATACATGGACTGTAACTGCGTTTACACATAAAACACTGGGACAGTAACTGGGATTATACATCACACATTGGGACAGTAACAGGGATTATACATCACACACCGGCAGGAGAACTGGTATTATACATCACACACAGGGACTCTAACTGGGATTATCAATCACAACCTGGGACAGTAACTGGTATTATACATCACACACTGGGATAGTAGCTGGGATTATACATCCGATGCTGGGACAGTGACTGGGATTATCCATCACACAATGGGACAGTACTGGGATTCTACATTACAAACTGGGAAAGTAGCTGGGATTATACATCACACGCTGGGACAGTGAGTGGGATAATCCATCACACACTGGGACAGTAACTGCGATTATACATCACACGCTGGGACAGTAACTGGGATTGTACATCACAAACTGGGACAGTAACTGGGTATTATACATCACACGCATGGACTGTAACTGCGATTACACATGAAACACTGGGAGAGTCACTGGTATTACACATCGCACACAGGGACTCTAACAATCATTACATACCACACACTGGGACAGTAACTGGGATTATACATCACACAAAGGGACAGTAACTGGGATTGTACATCACAAACTGTGACAATAATTGGGATTATACATCACATACATGGACTGTAACTGCGTTTACACATAAAACACTGGGACAGTAACTGGGATTATACATCACACATTGGGACAGTAACAGGGATTATACATCACACACCGGCAGGAGAACTGGTATTATACATCACACACAGGGACTCTAACTGGGATTATCAATCACAACCTGGGACAGTAACTGGTATTATACATCAAAAACTGGGAAAGTAGTTGAGATGAAACATCACAAACTGGGATTATACATAAAGCACTGCGACAGTAACTGGGATTATAGATCACACACTGGCACGGTACATGGGATAATACATCACACAACGCGACATTAACTGGCATTATAGCTCAGACACTGGGACATTAACTGGGATTATATATCACACACAGGACAATAACTGGGCTTCTACATCACAAACTGGGACAGTAACTGGGAATATACATCACAAACTGGGAGAGTAACTGGGATGATGCACCACACACACGGACTGTAACTGGGATTACAAATCACACACAGTGACAGTAACTGGGATTATACAGCACACAGAGAGACAGTATTTGGGATTATATGTCACACACTGGGACAATAACTGGGATTATACATAACACAGGGACTGTAACAGGGATTACACATCACACACTGGGACTGTAACTGGCATTATCCATCACACAGTGGGATTATACATAACACACTGGGATAGTAACTGGCATTATACATCACACACTGGGACAATAACTGGGATTATACACCACACAATGGGACATTAACTGGGATTATAGGTCAGGCACTGGGACATTAACTGGGATTATATATCACACATTGGGACAGTAACTGGGATTGTACATCACAAACTGGGACGGTAACTAGGAATATACATCACAAACTGGGACAATAACTGGGATGATGCATCACACACACGGTCTGTAACTGGGATTACAAATCACACACAGGGACAGTAACGGGGATTATAAACCATACACTGGGACAATAACTGGGATTATACATGACACACTGGAACAGAAACAGGGATTATACAAAGCACCGTGCTGACTGTAACTGGGATTATACATCACACACAGGGACTGTAACTGGGATTATCCATCACAAACTGGGACAATAACTGGGATTATAAATCTCACAATGGGACAGTAACTGAGATGATACATCACAAACTGGGACAGTAATTGGGATTGTACATCACACACTGAGAAAGTAGCTGGGATTATACATCCGATGCTGGGACAGTGACTGGGATTATCCATCACACAATGGGACAGTACTGGGATTCTACATTACAAACTGGGAAAGTAGCTGGGATTATACATCACACGCTGGGACAGTGAGTGGGATAATCCATCACACACTGGGACAGTAACTGCGATTATACATCACACGCTGGGACAGTAACTGGGATTGTACATCACAAACTGGGACAGTAACTGGGTATTATACATCACACACATGGACTGTAACTGCGATTACACATGAAACACTGGGAGAGAAACTGGTATTATACATCGCACACAGGGACAGTAACTGAGATGATACATCACAAACTGGGATCATACATAAGGCACTGGGACAGTAACTGGGATTATACATCATACAAAGGGAAAGTAACAGGGATTGTCCATCACAACCTGCGACGGGAACTGGGATTATACATCACAAACTGGGACAGTAACTGGGATTATACATCACACAAAGGGACAGTAACTGGGATTGTACATCAAACCCTGGGACAGTAACTGGGATTATACATCACACACTGGGACCATAACTGGGAATATACAGCACACACTGGGACAGTGACTGGGATTGTAGGTCACACAGTGGGATAGTAATTGGGACTTTACATCACACACAGGGACAATAACTGGGGTTATACATCACACACTGGGAAAGTAACTGGGATTATACATCACACACTGGGACAGTAACTGGGATTATACATCACACACTGGGACAATAACTGGGATTATACATCATACACTGGGAGAGTAACTGGTATTATACATCGCACACAGGGACTCTAAATGTGATTACACACCACACACTGGGAAAGTAACTGGGATTATACGTCACAAACTGGGACAGTAACTGCGATTATACATCACAAAGTGAGATAGTAACTGCGATTATACATCACAAACTGGGACAGCAACGGGGATTATACATAACACAGGGACTGTAACAGGGATTACACATCACTCACTGGGACAGTAATTGGAATTATACATCATATGCTGGGACTATACATCACATACTGGGAAATTAACTGGCATTATACATCACACAGTGGGAAAGTATTTGGGATTCTACATCACACACTGGGACAGTGACAGGGATTTGCACCTCACACTGGGACAGTAACTGGGATTATCCATCACAAACTGGGACAATAACTGGGATTATAAATCTCACAATGGGACAGTAACTGAGATGATACATCACAAACTGGGACAGTAATCGGGATTGTACATCACACACTGGGAAAGTAGCTGGGATTATACATCCGATGCTGGGACAGTGACTGGGATTATCCATCACACAATGGGACAGTACTGGGATTCTACATTACAAACTGGGAAAGTAGCTGGGATTATACATCACACGCTGGGACAGTGAGTGGGATAATCCATTACACACTGGGACAGTAACTGCGATTATACATCACAAACTGGGACAGTAACTGGGATTGTACATCACAAACTGGGACAGTAACTGGGTATTATACATCACACACATGGACTGTAACTGCGATTGCACATGAAACACTGGGAGAGTCACTGGTATTATACATCGCACACAGGGACTCTAACAATCATTACATACCACACACTGGGACAGCAACTGGGATTATACATCAGAAACTGGGACAGTAACTGGGATTATAAATCTCACATTGGGACAGTAACTGATATGATACATCACAAACTGGGATCATACATAAGGCACTGGGACAGTAACTGGGATTATACATCATACAAAGGGAAAGTAACAGGGATTATCCATCACAACCTGCGACGGGAACTGGGATTATACATCACAAACTGGGACAGTAACTGGGATTATACATCACACAAAGGGACAGTAACTGGGATTGTACATCAAACCCTGGGACAGTAACTGGGATTATACATCACACACTGGGACAGTAACTGGGATTATACATCACACACTGGGACAGTGACTGGGATTGTCGGTCACACAATGGTATAGTAACTGGGACTTTACATCACACACAGGGACAGTAACTGGGGTTATACATCACACACTGGGACAGTAACTGGGATTATACAACACACAGTGGGATAGTAATTGGGAATGTACTTCACATGCTGGGACATTAAATGGGATTATACATCACATAATGGGACAGTAACTGGGATTATACATCAAAACTGGGAGAGGAACTGGGATTATACATCACACAGGGACTGTAACTGGGATTACACATCACAAACTAGGACAGTAACTAGGATTATACAGCACATACTGGGACACTAACCGGGATTATACATCACCAACTGGGACAGCAACTGGGATCACACATCACAAACTGGGACAGTAACTGGGATTTTCCATCAAACACTGGGACAGTACCTGAAATTATACATCATACACTGGGACTATACATCACATACTGGCGAATTAACTGGCATTATACATCACACACTGGGACAGTATTTGGGATTGTACGTCACATGCATAGACAATAACTGGGATTATACATCACACACTGGGAAAGTAACTGCGATTATACATCACACACTGGGACAGTAACTTCGATTATACATCACAAAGTGGGACAGTAACTGCGATTATACATCACAAACTGGGACAGCAACGGGGATTATACATAACACAGGGACTGTAACAGGGATTACACATCACACACTGGGACAGTAACTGGGATTATACATCATATGCTGGGACTATACATCACATACTGGGAAATTAACTGGCATTATACATCACACAGTGGGAAAGTATTTGGGATTCTACATCACACACTGGGACAGTGACAGGGATTTGCACCACACACTGGGACAGTAACTGGGATTATCCATCACAAACTGGGACAATAACTGGGATTATAAATCTCACAATGGGACAGTAACTGAGATGATACATCACAAACTGGGACAGTAATCGGGATTGTACATCACACACTGGGAAAGTAGCTGGGATTATACATCCGATGCTGGGACAGTGACTGGGATTATCCATCACACAATGGGACAGTACTGGGATTCTACATTACAAACTGGGAAAGTAGCTGGGATTATACATCACACGCTGGGACAGTGAGTGGGATAATCCATTACACACTGGGACAGTAACTGCGATTATACATCACAAACTGGGACAGTAACTGGGATTGTACATCACAAACTGGGACAGTAACTGGGTATTATACATCACACACATGGACTGTAACTGCGATTGCACATGAAACACTGGGAGAGTCACTGGTATTATACATCGCACACAGGGACTCTAACAATCATTACATACCACACACTGGGACAGCAACTGGGATTATACATCAGAAACTGGGACAGTAACTGGGATTATAAATCTCACATTGGGACAGTAACTGATATGATACATCACAAACTGGGATCATACATAAGGCACTGGGACAGTAACTGGGATTATACATCATACAAAGGGAAAGTAACAGGGATTATCCATCACAACCTGCGACGGGAACTGGGATTATACATCACAAACTGGGACAGTAACTGGGATTATACATCACACAAAGGGACAGTAACTGGGATTGTACATCAAACCCTGGGACAGTAACTGGGATTATACATCACACACTGGGACAGTAACTGGGATTATACATCACACACTGGGACAGTGACTGGGATTGTCGGTCACACAATGGTATAGTAACTGGGACTTTACATCACACACAGGGACAGTAACTGGGGTTATACATCACACACTGGGACAGTAACTGGGATTATACAACACACAGTGGGATAGTAATTGGGAATGTACTTCACATGCTGGGACATTAAATGGGATTATACATCACATAATGGGACAGTAACTGGGATTATACATCAAAACTGGGAGAGGAACTGGGATTATACATCACACAGGGACTGTAACTGGGATTACACATCACAAACTAGGACAGTAACTAGGATTATACAGCACATACTGGGACACTAACCGGGATTATACATCACCAACTGGGACAGCAACTGGGATCACACATCACAAACTGGGACAGTAACTGGGATTTTCCATCAAACACTGGGACAGTACCTGAAATTATACATCATACACTGGGACTATACATCACATACTGGCGAATTAACTGGCATTATACATCACACACTGGGACAGTATTTGGGATTGTACGTCACATGCATAGACAATAACTGGGATTATACATCACACACTGGGAAAGTAACTGCGATTATACATCACACACTGGGACAGTAACTTCGATTATACATCACAAAGTGGGACAGTAACTGCGATTATACATCACAAACTGGGACAGCAACGGGGATTATACATAACACAGGGACTGTAACAGGGATTACACATCACACACTGGGACAGTAACTGGGATTATACATCATATGCTGGGACTATACATCACATACTGGGAAATTAACTGGCATTATACATCACACAGTGGGAAAGTATTTGGGATTCTACATCACACACTGGGACAGTGACAGGGATTTGCACCACACACTGGGACAGTAACTGGGATTATCCATCACAAACTGGGACAATAACTGGGATTATAAATCTCACAATGGGACAGTAACTGAGATGATACATCACAAACTGGGACAGTAATTGGGATTGTACATCACACACTGGGAAAGTAGCTGGGATTATACATCCGATGCTGGGACAGTGACTGGGATTATCCATCACACAATGGGACAGTACTGGGATTCTACATTACAAACTGGGAAAGTAGCTGGGATTATACATCACACGCTGGGACAGTGAGTGGGATAATCCATCACACACTGGGACAGTAACTGCGATTATACATCACACGCTGGGACAGTAACTGGGATTGTACATCACAAACTGGGACAGTAACTGGGTATTATACACCACACACATGGACTGTAACTGCGATTACACATGAAACACTGGGAGAGAAACTGGTATTATACATCGCACACAGGGACTCTAACAATCATTACATACCACACACTGGGACAGTAACTGGGATTATACATCAGAAACTGGGAGAGGAACTGGGATTATACATCAGATGCTGGGACAATTACTGGGATTATACATCACACAATGGGACATTAACTGGGATTATAGGTCAGACACTGGGACATTAACTGGGATTATATATCACACATTGGGACAGTGACTGGGATTGTATGTCACACAATGGTATAGTAACTGGGACTTTACATCACACACAGGGACAGTAACTGGGGTTATACATTACACACTGGGACAGTAACTGGGATTATACATCACACAGTGGGACAGTAATTGCGATTGTACTTCACATGCTGGGACATTAAATGGGATTATACATCACAAACTGGGAGAGGAACTGAGATTGAACATCACACAGGGACTGTAACTGGGATTACACATCACAAACTGGAGCAGTAACTGTGAGTATACATCACACACTGGGACAGTAACTGGGATTGTAATCACAATCTGGGGCAGTAATTGGGATTGCACATCACAAACTGGGACAGTAACTGGAATTATGCAACAAATACCAGGACAGTAACTGGGATTATACATCACAAACTGGGACAGTAATTGGGATTATACATCACTAACTGGGATAATACATCATACACAGGGACAGTAGCTGGGACTATACAGCATACGCTGGGACAGTGAGTGGGATTGTAGGTCACACATTGGGATAGTAACTGGGATTATACATCACAAACTGGGACAGTAACTCGGATTATACATCACAAACAGGGGCAGTAACTGGGATTATACATCAAACACTGAGACAGTACCTGGGAATATACATCACACGCAGGGAGTGTACATCATATGCTGGGACAGTAACTGGGATTATACATCACACACTGGGACAGTAACTGGGATTATACATCACAAACTGGGACAGTAACTGGAATTACATATCACAAACTGGGACAGTAACTGGGATTATACATCACGCACTGGGACAGTAACTGGGATTATACATCACACTCTGGGACAGTAACTGGGATTATACATCACACACTGGGAAAGTAGCTGGGATTATATATCAGATGCTGGGACAATTACTGGGATTATACATCACACAATGGGACATTAACTGGGATTATAGGTCAGACACTGGGACATTAACTGGGATTATATATCACACATTGGGATAGTAACTGGGATTGTACATCACAAACTGGGACAGTAACTAGGAATATACATCACAAACTGGGACAGTAACTGGGATGATGCATCACACACACGGTCTATAACTGGGATTACAAATCACACACAGGGACAGTAACTGGGATTATAACCCACACACTGGGACAATAACTGGGATTATACATGACACACTGGAACAGTAACAGGGATTATACAAAGCACCGTGCTGACTGTAATTGGGATTACACATCACACACTGGGACTGTAACTGGGATTGTACATCACACACTGGGACTGTAACTGGCATTATCCATCACACAGTGGGATTATACATAACACACGGGGATAGTCACTGGGATTATACATCACAAATCGGGACAATGCCTGGGATGGTACAACACACACTGGGATAGTAACTGGGATTATACATCACACACTGGGACAATAACTGGGATTATACATCATACACTGGGAGAGTAACTGTTATTATACATCGCACACAGGGACTCTAAATGTGATTACACACCACACACTGGGAAAGTAACTGGGATTATACATCACAAAGTGGGACAGTAACTGCGATTATACATCACAAAGTGGGACAGTAACTGGGATTATACATCATATGCTGGGACTATACATCACATACTGGGAAATTAACTGGCATTATACATCACACAGTGGGAAAGTATTTGGGATTCTACATCACACACTGGGACAGTGACAGGGATTTGCACCACACACTGGGACAGTAATTGGGATTATCCATCACAAACTGGGACAATAACTGGGATTATAAATCTCACAATGGGACAGTAACTGAGATGATACATCACAAACTGGGACAGTAATTGGGATTGTACATCACACACTGGGAAAGTAGCTGGGATTATACATCCGATGCTGGGACAGTGACTGGGATTATCCATCACACAATGGGACAGTACTGGGATTCTACATTACAAACTGGGAAAGTAGCTGGGATTATACATCACACGCTGGGACAGTGAGTGGGATAATCCATCACACACTGGGACAGTAACTGCGATTATACATCACACGCTGGGACAGTAACTGGGATTGTACATCACAAACTGGGACAGTAACTGGGTATTATACATCACACGCATGGACTGTAACTGCGATTACACATGAAACACTGGGAGAGTCACTGGTATTACACATCGCACACAGGGACTCTAACAATCATTACATACCACACACTGGGACAGTAACTGGGATTATACATCACACAAAGGGACAGTAACTGGGATTGTACATCACAAACTGTGACAATAATTGGGATTATACATCACATACATGGACTGTAACTGCGTTTACACATAAAACACTGGGACAGTAACAGGGATTATACATCACACACCGGCAGGAGAACTGGTATTATACATCACACACAGGGACTCTAACTGGGATTATCAATCACAACCTGGGACAGTAACTGGTATTATACATCAAAAACTGGGAAAGTAGTTGAGATGAAACATCACAAACTGGGATTATACATAAAGCACTGCGACAGTAACTGGGATTGTAGATCACACACTGGCACGGTACATGGGATAATACATCACACAACGCGACATTAACTGGCATTATAGCTCAGACACTGGAACATTAACTGGGATTATATATCACACACAGGACAATAACTGGGCTTCTACATCACAAACTGGGACAGTAACTGGGAATATACATCACAAACTGGGAGAGTAACTGGGATGATGCACCACACACACGGACTGTAACTGGGATTACAAATCACACACAGTGACAGTAACTGGGATTATACAGCACACAGAGAGACAGTATTTGGGATTATATGTCACACACTGGGACAATAACTGGGATTATACATAACACAGGGACTGTAACAGGGATTACACATCACACACTGGGACTGTAACTGGCATTATCCATCACACAGTGGGATTATACATAACACACTGGGATAGTAACTGGCATTATACATCACACACTGGGACAATAACTGGGATTATACACCACACAATGGGACATTAACTGGGATTATAGGTCAGGCACTGGGACATTAACTGGGATTATATATCACACATTGGGACAGTAACTGGGATTGTACATCACAAACTGGGACGGTAACTAGGAATATACATCACAAACTGGGACAATAACTGGGATGATGCATCACACACACGGTCTGTAACTGGGATTACAAATCACACACAGGGACAGTAACGGGGATTATAAACCATACACTGGGACAATAACTGGGATTATACATGACACACTGGAACAGAAACAGGGATTATACAAAGCACCGTGCTGACTGTAACTGGGATTATACATCACACACAGGGACTGTAACTGGGATTATACATCACACACTGGGACTGTAACTGGGATTATATATCACACATTGGGACAGTAACTGGGATTGTACATCACAAACTGGGACTGTAACTGGGATTATACATCACTCACTGGGAAAATAGCTGGGAATATACATCAGATGCTGGGACAGTGACTGGGATTATCCATCACACAATGGGACAGTAACTGGGATTCTACATCACACACTGGGATAGTAGCTGGGATTATACATCCGATGCTGGGACAGTGACTGGGATTATCCATCACACAATGGGACAGTACTGGGATTCTACATTACAAACTGGGAAAGTAGCTGGGATTATACATCACACGCTGGGACAGTGAGTGGGATAATCCATCACACACTGGGACAGTAACTGCGATTATACATCACACGCTGGGACAGTAACTGGGATTGTACATCACAAACTGGGACAGTAACTGGGTATTATACATCACACGCATGGACTGTAACTGCGATTACACATGAAACACTGGGAGAGTCACTGGTATTACACATCGCACACAGGGACTCTAACAATCATTACATACCACACACTGGGACAGTAACTGGGATTATACATCACACAAAGGGACAGTAACTGGGATTGTACATCACAAACTGTGACAATAATTGGGATTATACATCACATACATGGACTGTAACTGCGTTTACACATAAAACACTGGGACAGTAACTGGGATTATACATCACACATTGGGACAGTAACAGGGATTATACATCACACACCGGCAGGAGAACTGGTATTATACATCACACACAGGGACTCTAACTGGGATTATCAATCACAACCTGGGACAGTAACTGGTATTATACATCAAAAACTGGGAAAGTAGTTGAGATGAAACATCACAAACTGGGATTATACATAAAGCACTGCGACAGTAACTGGGATTATAGATCACACACTGGCACGGTACATGGGATAATACATCACACAACGCGACATTAACTGGCATTATAGCTCAGACACTGGGACATTAACTGGGATTATATATCACACACAGGACAATAACTGGGCTTCTACATCACAAACTGGGACAGTAACTGGGAATATACATCACAAACTGGGAGAGTAACTGGGATGATGCACCACACACACGGACTGTAACTGGGATTACAAATCACACACAGTGACAGTAACTGGGATTATACAGCACACAGAGAGACAGTATTTGGGATTATATGTCACACACTGGGACAATAACTGGGATTATACATAACACAGGGACTGTAACAGGGATTACACATCACACACTGGGACTGTAACTGGCATTATCCATCACACAGTGGGATTATACATAACACACTGGGATAGTAACTGGCATTATACATCACACACTGGGACAATAACTGGGATTATACACCACACAATGGGACATTAACTGGGATTATAGGTCAGGCATTGGGACATTAACTGGGATTATATATCACACATTGGGACAGTAACTGGGATTGTACATCACAAACTGGGACGGTAACTAGGAATATACATCACAAACTGGGACAATAACTGGGATGATGCATCACACACACGGTCTGTAACTGGGATTACAAATCACACACAGGGACAGTAACGGGGATTATAAACCATACACTGGGACAATAACTGGGATTATACATGACACACTGGAACAGAAACAGGGATTATACAAAGCACCGTGCTGACTGTAACTGGGATTATACATCACACACAGGGACTGTAACTGGGATTATACATCACACACTGGGACTGTAACTGGGATTATATATCACACATTGGGACAGTAACTGGGATTGTACATCACAAACTGGGACTGTAACTGGGATTATACATCACTCACTGGGAAAATAGCTGGGATTATACATCAGATGCTGGGACAGTGACTGGGATTATCCATCACACAATGGGACAGTAACTGGGATTCTACATCACACACTGGGACAGTGACAGGGATTTGCACCACACACTGGGACAGTAACTGGGATTATCCATCACAAACTGGGACAATAACTGGGATTATAAATCTCACAATGGGACAGTAACTGAGATGATACATCACAAACTGGGACAGTAATTGGGATTGTACATCACACACTGAGAAAGTAGCTGGGATTATACATCCGATGCTGGGACAGTGACTGGGATTATCCATCACACAATGGGACAGTACTGGGATTCTACATTACAAACTGGGAAAGTAGCTGGGATTATACATCACACGCTGGGACAGTGAGTGGGATAATCCATCACACACTGGGACAGTAACTGCGATTATACATCACACGCTGGGACAGTAACTGGGATTGTACATCACAAACTGGGACAGTAACTGGGTATTATACATCACACACATGGACTGTAACTGCGATTACACATGAAACACTGGGAGAGAAACTGGTATTATACATCGCACACAGGGACAGTAACTGAGATGATACATCACAAACTGGGATCATACATAAGGCACTGGGACAGTAACTGGGATTATACATCATACAAAGGGAAAGTAACAGGGATTGTCCATCACAACCTGCGACGGGAACTGGGATTATACATCACAAACTGGGACAGTAACTGGGATTATACATCACACAAAGGGACAGTAACTGGGGTTGTACATCAAACCCTGGGACAGTAACTGGGATTATACATCACACACTGGGACCATAACTGGGAATATACAGCACACACTGGGACAGTGACTGGGATTGTAGGTCACACAGTGGGATAGTAATTGGGACTTTACATCACACACAGGGACAGTAACTGGGGTTATACATCACACACTGGGAAAGTAACTGGGATTATACATCACACACTGGGACAGTAACTGGGATTATACATCACACACTGGGACAATAACTGGGATTATACATCATACACTGGGAGAGTAACTGGTATTATACATCGCACACAGGGACTCTAAATGTGATTACACACCACACACTGGGAAAGTAACTGGGATTATACGTCACAAACTGGGACAGTAACTGCGATTATACATCACAAAGTGAGATAGTAACTGCGATTATACATCACAAACTGGGACAGCAACGGGGATTATACATAACACAGGGACTGTAACAGGGATTACACATCACTCACTGGGACAGTAATTGGAATTATACATCATATGCTGGGACTATACATCACATACTGGGAAATTAACTGGCATTATACATCACACAGTGGGAAAGTATTTGGGATTCTACATCACACACTGGGACAGTGACAGGGATTTGCACCTCACACTGGGACAGTAACTGGGATTATCCATCACAAACTGGGACAATAACTGGGATTATAAATCTCACAATGGGACAGTAACTGAGATGATACATCACAAACTGGGACAGTAATTGGGATTGTACATCACACACTGGGAAAGTAGCTGGGATTATACATCCGATGCTGGGACAGTGACTGGGATTATCCATCACACAATGGGACAGTACTGGGATTCTACATTACAAACTGGGAAAGTAGCTGGGATTATACATCACACGCTGGGACAGTGAGTGGGATAATCCATTACACACTGGGACAGTAACTGCGATTATACATCACAAACTGGGACAGTAACTGGGATTGTACATCACAAACTGGGACAGTAACTGGGTATTATACATCACACACATGGACTGTAACTGCGATTGCACATGAAACACTGGGAGAGTCACTGGTATTATACATCGCACACAGGGATTCTAACAATCATTACATACCACACACTGGGACAGCAACTGGGATTATACATCAGAAACTGGGACAGTAACTGGGATTATAAATCTCACATTGGGACAGTAACTGATATGATACATCACAAACTGGGATCATACATAAGGCACTGGGACAGTAACTGGGATTATACATCATACAAAGGGAAAGTAACAGGGATTATCCATCACAACCTGCGACGGGAACTGGGATTATACATCACAAACTGGGACAGTAACTGGGATTATACATCACACAAAGGGACAGTAACTGGGATTGTACATCAAACCCTGGGACAGTAACTGGGATTATACATCACACACTGGGACAGTAACTGGGATTATACATCACACACTGGGACAGTGACTGGGATTGTCGGTCACACAATGGTATAGTAACTGGGACTTTACATCACACACAGGGACAGTAACTGGGGTTATACATCACACACTGGGACAGTAACTGGGATTATACAACACACAGTGGGATAGTAATTGGGAATGTACTTCACATGCTGGGACATTAAATGGGATTATACATCACATAATGGGACAGTAACTGGGATTATACATCACAAACTGGGAGAGGAACTGGGATTATACATCACACAGGGACTGTAACTGGGATTACACATCACAAACTAGGACAGTAACTAGGATTATACAGCACATACTGGGACACTAACCGGGATTATACATCACAAACTGGGACAGCAACTGGGATCACACATCACAAACTGGGACAGTAACTGGGATTTTCCATCAAACACTGGGACAGTACCTGAAATTATACATCATACACTGGGACTATACATCACATACTGGCGAATTAACTGGCATTATACATCACACACTGGGACAGTATTTGGGATTGTACGTCACATGCATAGACAATAACTGGGATTATACATCACACACTGGGACAGTAACTGCGATTATACATCACACACTGGGACAGTAACTTCGATTATACATCACAAAGTGGGACAGTAACTGCGATTATACATCACAAACTGGGACAGCAACGGGGATTATACATAACACAGGGACTGTAACAGGGATTACACATCACACACTGGGACAGTAACTGGGATTATACATCATATGCTGGGACTATACATCACATACTGGGAAATTAACAGGAATTATACATCACACAGTGGGAAAGTATTTGGGATTCTACATCACACACTGGGACAGTGACAGGGATTTGCACCACACACTGGGAGAGTAACTGGGATTATCCATCACAAACTGGGACAATAACTGGGATTATAAATCTCACAATGGGACAGTAACTGAGATGATACATCACAAACTGGGACAGTAATTGGGATTGTACATCACACACTGGGAAAGTAGCTGGGATTATACATCCGATGCTGGGACAGTGACTGGGATTATCCATCACACAATGGGACAGTACTGGGATTCTACATTACAAACTGGGAAAGTAGCTGGGATTATACATCACACGCTGGGACAGTGAGTGGGATAATCCATCACACACAGCGACAGTAACTGCGATTATACATCACACGCTGGGACAGTAACTGGGATTGTACATCACAAACTGGGACAGTAACTGGGTATTATACACCACACACATGGACTATAACTGCGATTACACATGAAACACTGGGAGAGAAACTGGTATTATACATCGCACACAGGGACTCTAACAATCATTACATACCACACACTGGGACAGTAACTGGGATTATACATCAGAAACTGGGAGAGGAACTGGGATTATACTTCAGATGCTGGGACAATTACTGGGATTATACATCACACAATGGGACATTAACTGGGATTATAGGTCAGACACTGGGACATTAACTGGGATTATATATCACACATTGGGACAGTAACTGGGATTGTACATCACAAACTGGGATGGTAACTAGGAATATACATCACAAACTGGGACAGTAACTGGGATGATGCATCACACACACGGTCTATAACTGGGATTACAAATCACACACAGGGACAGTAACTGGGATTATAACCCACACACTGGGACAATAACTGGGATTATACATGACACACTGGAACAGTAACAGGGATTATACAAAGCACCGTGCTGACTGTAACTGGGATTACACATCACACACTGGGACTGTAACTGTGATTGTACATCACACACTGGGACAGTAACTGGCATTATCCATCACACAGTGGGATTATACATAACACACGGGGATAGTCACTGGGATTATACATCACAAATCGGGACAATGCCTGGGATGGTACAACACACACTGGGATAGTAACTGGGATTATACGTCACACACTGGGACAATAACTGGGATTATACATCATACACTGGGAGAGTAACTGGTATTATACATCGCACACAGGGACTCTAAATGTGATTACACACCACACACTGGGAAAGTAACTGGGATTATACGTCACAAAGTGGGACAGTAACTGCGATTATACATCACAAAGTGGGACAGTAACTGGGATTATACATCATATGCTGGGACTATACATCACATACTGGGAAATTAACTGGCATTATACATCACACAGTGGGAAAGTATTTGGGATTCTACATCACACACTGGGACAGTGACAGAGATTTGCACCACACACTGGGACAGTAACTGGGATTATCCATCACAAACTGGGACAATAACTGGGATTATAAATCTCACAATGGGACAGTAACTGAGATGATACATCACAAACTGGGACAGTAATTGGGATTGTACATCACACACTGGGAAAGTAGCTGGGATTATACATCCGATGCTGGGACAGTGACTGGGATTATCCATCACACAATGGGACAGTACTGGGATTCTACATTACAAACTGGGAAAGTAGCTGGGATTATACATCACACGCTGGGACAGTGAGTGGGATAATCCATCACACACAGCGACAGTAACTGCGATTATACATCACACGCTGGGACAGTAACTGGGATTGTACATCACAAACTGGGACAGTAACTGGGTATTATACATCACACACGTGGACTGTAACTGCGATTACACATGAAACACTGGGAGAGTCACTGGTATTATACATCGCACACAGGGACTCTAACAATCATTACATACCACACACTGGGACAGTAATTGGGATTATACATCACACAAAGGGACAGTAACTGGGATTGTACATCACAAACTGTGACAATAATTGGGATTATACATCACATACATGGACTGTAACTGCGTTTACACATAAAACACTGGGACAGTAACTGGGATTATACATCACACAATGGGACAGTAACTGGGATTCTACATTAAAAACTGGGAAAGTAGCTGGGATTATACATCACACGCTGGGACAGTGAGTGGGATAATCCATCCCACACTGGGACAGTAACTGCGATTATACATCACACGCCGGGATAGTAACTGGGATTGTACATCAAAACTGGGACTGTAACTGGGATTATACATCACACACATGGACTCTATCTGCGATTACACATGAAACACTGGGAGAGTCACTGGTATTATACATCGCACACAGGGACTCTAACAATCATTACATACCACACACTGGGACAGTAACTGGGATTATACATCACACACTGGGACAGTGACTGGGATTGTATGTCACACAATGGTATAGTAACTGGGACTTTACATCACACACAGGGACAGTAACTGGGGTTATACATTACACACTGGGACAGTAACTGGGATTATACATCACACAGTGGGACAGTAATTGCGATTGTACTTCACATGCTGGGACATTAAATGGGATTATACATCACAAACTGGGAGAGGAACTGAGATTGAACATCACACAGGGACTGTAACTGGGATTACACATCACAAACTGGAGCAGTAACTGTGAGTATACATCACACACTGGGACAGTAACTGGGATTGTAATCACAATCTGGGGCAGTAATTGGGATTGCACATCACAAACTGGGACAGTAACTGGAATTATGCAACAAATACCAGGACAGTAACTGGGATTATACATCACAAACTGGGACAGTAATTGGGATTATACATCACTAACTGGGATAATACATCATACACAGGGACAGTAGCTGGGACTATACAGCATACGCTGGGACAGTGAGTGGGATTGTAGGTCACACATTGGGATAGTAACTGGGATTATACATCACAAACTGGGACAGTAACTCGGATTATACATCACAAACAGGGGCAGTAACTGGGATTATACATCAAACACTGAGACAGTACCTGGGAATATACATCACACGCAGGGAGTGTACATCATATGCTGGGACAGTAACTGGGATTATACATCACACACTGGGACAGTAACTGGGATTATACATCACAAACTGGGACAGTAACTGGAATTACATATCACAAACTGGGACAGTAACTGGGATTATACATCACGCACTGGGACAGTAACTGGGATTATACATCACACTCTGGGACAGTAACTGGGATTATACATCACACACTGGGAAAGTAGCTGGGATTATATATCAGATGCTGGGACAATTACTGGGATTATACATCACACAATGGGACATTAACTGGGATTATAGGTCAGACACTGGGACATTAACTGGGATTATATATCACACATTGGGACAGTAACTGGGATTGTACATCACAAACTGGGACAGTAACTAGGAATATACATCACAAACTGGGACAGTAACTGGGATGATGCATCACACACACGGTCTATAACTGGGATTACAAATCACACACAGGGACAGTAACTGGGATTATAACCCACACACTGGGACAATAACTGGGATTATACATGACACACTGGAACAGTAACAGGGATTATACAAAGCACCGTGCTGACTGTAACTGGGATTACACATCACACACTGGGACTGTAACTGGGATTGTACATCACACACTGGGACTGTAACTGGCATTATCCATCACACAGTGGGATTATACATAACACACGGGGATAGTCACTGGGATTATACATCACAAATCGGGACAATGCCTGGGATGGTACAACACACACTGGGATAGTAACTGGGATTATACGTCACACACTGGGACAATAACTGGGATTATACATCATACACTGGGAGAGTAACTGTTATTATACATCGCACAAAGGGACTCTAAATGTGATTACACACCACACACTGGGAAAGTAACTGGGATTATACATCACAAAGTGGGACAGTAACTGCGATTATACATCACAAAGTGGGACAGTAACTGGGATTATACATCATATGCTGGGACTATACATCACATACTGGGAAATTAACTGGCATTATACATCACACAGTGGGAAAGTATTTGGGATTCTACATCACACACTGGGACAGTGACAGGGATTTGCACCACACACTGGGACAGTAATTGGGATTATCCATCACAAACTGGGACAATAACTGGGATTATAAATCTCACAATGGGACAGTAACTGAGATGATACATCACAAACTGGGACAGTAATTGGGATTGTACATCACACACTGGGAAAGTAGCTGGGATTATACATCCGATGCTGGGACAGTGACTGGGATTATCCATCACACAATGGGACAGTACTGGGATTCTACATTACAAACTGGGAAAGTAGCTGGGATTATACATCACACGCTGGGACAGTGAGTGGGATAATCCATCACACACAGCGACAGTAACTGCGATTATACATCACACGCTGGGACAGTAACTGGGATTGTACATCACAAACTGGGACAGTAACTGGGTATTATACATCACACACGTGGACTGTAACTGCGATTACACATGAAACACTGGGAGAGTCACTGGTATTATACATCGCACACAGGGACTCTAACAATCATTACATACCACACACTGGGACAGTAATTGGGATTATACATCACACAAAGGGACAGTAACTGGGATTGTACATCACAAACTGTGACAATAATTGGGATTATACATCACATACATGGACTGTAACTGCGTTTACACATAAAACACTGGGACAGTAACTGGGATTATACATCACACAATGGGACAGTAACTGGGATTCTACATTAAAAACTGGGAAAGTAGCTGGGATTATACATCACACGCTGGGACAGTGAGTGGGATAATCCATCCCACACTGGGACAGTAACTGCGATTATACATCACACGCCGGGACAGTAACTGGGATTGTACATCAAAACTGGGACTGTAACTGGGATTATACATCACACACATGGACTCTATCTGCGATTACACATGAAACACTGGGAGAGTCACTGGTATTATACATCGCACACAGGGACTCTAACAATCATTACATACCACACACTGGGACAGTAACTGGGATTATACATCACACACTGGGACAGTGACTGGGATTGTATGTCACACAATGGTATAGTAACTGGGACTTTACATCACACACAGGGACAGTAACTGGGGTTATACATTACACACTGGGACAGTAACTGGGATTATACATCACACAGTGGGACAGTAATTGCGATTGTACTTCACATGCTGGGACATTAAATGGGATTATACATCACAAACTGGGAGAGGAACTGAGATTGAACATCACACAGGGACTGTAACTGGGATTACACATCACAAACTGGAGCAGTAACTGTGAGTATACATCACACACTGGGACAGTAACTGGGATTGTAATCACAATCTGGGGCAGTAATTGGGATTGCACATCACAAACTGGGACAGTAACTGGAATTATGCAACAAATACCAGGACAGTAACTAGGATTATACATCACAAACTGGGACAGTAATTGGGATTATACATCACTAACTGGGATAATACATCATACACAGGGACAGTAGCTGGGACTATACAGCATACGCTGGGACAGTGAGTGGGATTGTAGGTCACACATTGGGATAGTAACTGGGATTATACATCACAAACTGGGACAGTAACTCGGATTATACATCACAAACAGGGGCAGTAACTGGGATTATACATCAAACACTGAGACAGTACCTGGGAATATACATCACACGCAGGGAGTGTACATCATATGCTGGGACAGTAACTGGGATTATACATCACACACTGGGACAGTAACTGGGATTATACATCACAAACTGGGACAGTAACTGGAATTACATATCACAAACTGGGACAGTAACTGGGATTATACATCACGCACTGGGACAGTAACTGGGATTATACATCACACTCTGGGACAGTAACTGGGATTATACATCACACACTGGGAAAGTAGCTGGGATTATATATCAGATGCTGGGACAATTACTGGGATTATACATCACACAATGGGACATTAACTGGGATTATAGGTCAGACACTGGGACATTAACTGGGATTATATATCACACATTGGGACAGTAACTGGGATTGTACATCACAAACTGGGACAGTAACTAGGAATATACATCACAAACTGGGACAGTAACTGGGATGATGCATCACACACACGGTCTATAACTGGGATTACAAATCACACACAGGGACAGTAACTGGGATTATAACCCACACACTGGGACAATAACTGGGATTATACATGACACACTGGAACAGTAACAGGGATTATACAAAGCACCGTGCTGACTGTAACTGGGATTACACATCACACACTGGGACTGTAACTGGGATTATACATCACACAATGGGACATTAACTGGGATTATAGGTCAGACACTGGGACATTAACTGGGATTATATATCACACATTGGGACAGTAACTGGGATTGTACATCACAAACTGGGACAGTAACTAGGAATATACATCACAAACTGGGACAGTAACTGGGATGATGCATCACACACACGGTCTATAACTGGGATTACAAATCACACACAGGGACAGTAACTGGGATTATAACCCACACACTGGGACAATAACTGGGATTATACATGACACACTGGAACAGTAACAGGGATTATACAAAGCACCGTGCTGACTGTAACTGGGATTACACATCACACACTGGGACTGTAACTGGGATTGTACATCACACACTGGGACTGTAACTGGCATTATCCATCACACAGTGGGATTATACATAACACACGGGGATAGTCACTGGGATTATACATCACAAATCGGGACAATGCCTGGGATGGTACAACACACACTGGGATAGTAACTGGGATTATACGTCACACACTGGGACAGTAACTGGGATTATACATCATACACTGGGAGAGTAACTGTTATTATACATCGCACAAAGGGACTCTAAATGTGATTACACACCACACACTGGGAAAGTAACTGGGATTATACATCACAAAGTGGGACAGTAACTGCGATTATACATCACAAAGTGGGACAGTAACTGGGATTATACATCATATGCTGGGACTATACATCACATACTGGGAAATTAACTGGCATTATACATCACACAGTGGGAAAGTATTTGGGATTCTACATCACACACTGGGACAGTGACAGGGATTTGCACCACACACTGGGACAGTAATTGGGATTATCCATCACAAACTGGGACAATAACTGGGATTATAAATCTCACAATGGGACAGTAACTGAGATGATACATCACAAACTGGGACAGTAATTGGGATTGTACATCACACACTGGGAAAGTAGCTGGGATTATACATCCGATGCTGGGACAGTGACTGGGATTATCCATCACACAATGGGACAGTACTGGGATTCTACATTACAAACTGGGAAAGTAGCTGGGATTATACATCACACGCTGGGACAGTGAGTGGGATAATCCATCACACACTGGGACAGTAACTGCGATTATACATCACACGCTGGGACAGTAACTGGGATTGTACATCACAAACTGGGACAGTAACTGGGTATTATACATCACACGCATGGACTGTAACTGCGATTACACATGAAACACTGGGAGGGTCACTGGTATTACACATCGCACACAGGGACTCTAACAATCATTACATACCACACACTGGGACAGTAACTGGGGTTATACATCACACAAAGGGACAGTAACTGGGATTGTACATCACAAACTGTGACAATAATTGGGATTATACATCACATACATGGACTGTAACTGCGTTTACACATAAAACACTGGGACAGTAACTGGGATTATACATCACACATTGGGACAGTAACAGGGATTATACATCACACACCGGCAGGAGAACTGGTATTATACATCACACACAGGGACTCTAACTGGGATTATCAATCACAACCTGGGACAGTAACTGGTATTATACATCAAAAACTGGGAAAGTAGTTGAGATGAAACATCACAAACTGGGATTATACATAAAGCACTGCGACAGTAACTGGGATTGTAGATCACACACTGGCACGGTACATGGGATAATACATCACACAACGCGACATTAACTGGCATTATAGCTCAGACACTGGGACATTAACTGGTATTATATATCACACACAGGACAATAACTGGGCTTCTACATCACAAACTGGGACAGTAACTGGGAATATACATCACAAACTGGGAGAGTAACTGGGATGATGCACCACACACACGGACTGTAACTGGGATTACAAATCACACACAGTGACAGTAACTGGGATTATACAGCACACAGAGAGACAGTATTTGGGATTATATGTCACACACTGGGACAATAACTGGGATTATACATAACACAGGGACTGTAACAGGGATTACACATCACACACTGGGACTGTAACTGGCATTATCCATCACACAGTGGGATTATACATAACACACTGGGATAGTAACTGGCATTATACATCACACACTGGGACAATAACTGGGATTATACACCACACAATGGGACATTAACTGGGATTATAGGTCAGGCACTGGGACATTAACTGGGATTATATATCACACATTGGGACAGTAACTGGGATTGTACATCACAAACTGGGACGGTAACTAGGAATATACATCACAAACTGGGACAATAACTGGGATGATGCATCACACACACGGTCTGTAACTGGGATTACAAATCACACACAGGGACAGTAACGGGGATTATAAACCATACACTGGGACAATAACTGGGATTATACATGACACACTGGAACAGAAACAGGGATTATACAAAGCACCGTGCTGACTGTAACTGGGATTATACATCACACACAGGGACTGTAACTGGGATTATACATCACACACTGGGACTGTAACTGGGATTATATATCACATATTGGGACAGTAACTGGGATTGTACATCACAAACTGGGACTGTAACTGGGATTATACATCACTCACTGGGAAAATAGCTGGGATTATACATCAGATGCTGGGACAGTGACTGGGATTATCCATCACACAATGGGACAGTAACTGGGATTCTACATCACACACTGGGACAGTGACAGGGATTTGCACCACACACTGGGACAATAACTGGGATTATACATCATACACTGGGAGAGTAACTGTTATTATACATCGCACAAAGGGACTCTAAATGTGATTACACACCACACACTGGGAAAGTAACTGGGATTATACATCACAAAGTGGGACAGTAACTGCGATTATACATCATATGCTGGGACTATACATCACATACTGGGAAATTAACTGGCATTATACATCACACAGTGGGAAAGTATTTGGGATTCTACATCACACACTGGGACAGTGACAGGGATTTGCACCACACACTGGGACAGTAATTGGGATTATCCATCACAAACTGGGACAATAACTGGGATTATAAATCTCACAATGGGACAGTAACTGAGATGATACATCACAAACTGGGACAGTAATTGGGATTGTACATCACACACTGGGAAAGTAGCTGGGATTATACATCCGATGCTGGGACAGTGACTGGGATTATCCATCACACAATGGGACAGTACTGGGATTCTACATTACAAACTGGGAAAGTAGCTGGGATTATACATCACACGCTGGTACAGTGAGTGGGATAATCCATCACACACTGGGACAGTAACTGCGATTATACATCACACGCTGGGACAGTAACTGGGATTGTACATCACAAACTGGGACAGTAACTGGGTATTATACATCACACACGTGGACTGTAACTGCGATTACACATGAAACACTGGGAGAGTCACTGGTATTATACATCGCACACAGGGACTCTAACAATCATTACATACCACACACTGGGACAGTAATTGGGATTATACATCACACAAAGGGACAGTAACTGGGATTGTACATCACAAACTGTGACAATAATTGGGATTATACATCACATACATGGACTGTAACTGCGTTTACACATAAAACACTGGGACAGTAACTGGGATTATACATCACACAATGGGACAGTAACTGGGATTCTACATTAAAAACTGGGAAAGTAGCTGGGATTATACATCACACGCTGGGACAGTGAGTGGGATAATCCATCCCACACTGGGACAGTAACTGCGATTATACATCACACGCCGGGATAGTAACTGGGATTGTACATCAAAACTGGGACTGTAACTGGGATTATACATCACACACATGGACTCTATCTGCGATTACACATGAAACACTGGGAGAGTCACTGGTATTATACATCGCACACAGGGACTCTAACAATCATTACATACCACACACTGGGACAGTAACTGGGATTATACATCACACACTGGGACAGTGACTGGGATTGTATGTCACACAATGGTATAGTAACTGGGACTTTACATCACACACAGGGACAGTAACTGGGGTTATACATTACACACTGGGACAGTAACTGGGATTATACATCACACAGTGGGACAGTAATTGCGATTGTACTTCACATGCTGGGACATTAAATGGGATTATACATCACAAACTGGGAGAGGAACTGAGATTGAACATCACACAGGGACTGTAACTGGGATTACACATCACAAACTGGAGCAGTAACTGTGAGTATACATCACACACTGGGACAGTAACTGGGATTGTAATCACAATCTGGGGCAGTAATTGGGATTGCACATCACAAACTGGGACAGTAACTGGAATTATGCAACAAATACCAGGACAGTAACTGGGATTATACATCACAAACTGGGACAGTAATTGGGATTATACATCACTAACTGGGATAATACATCATACACAGGGACAGTAGCTGGGACTATACAGCATACGCTGGGACAGTGAGTGGGATTGTAGGTCACACATTGGGATAGTAACTGGGATTATACATCACAAACTGGGACAGTAACTCGGATTATACATCACAAACAGGGGCAGTAACTGGGATTATACATCAAACACTGAGACAGTACCTGGGAATATACATCACACGCAGGGAGTGTACATCATATGCTGGGACAGTAACTGGGATTATACATCACACACTGGGACAGTAACTGGGATTATACATCACAAACTGGGACAGTAACTGGAATTACATATCACAAACTGGGACAGTAACTGGGATTATACATCACGCACTGGGACAGTAACTGGGATTATACATCACACTCTGGGACAGTAACTGGGATTATACATCACACACTGGGAAAGTAGCTGGGATTATATATCAGATGCTGGGACAATTACTGGGATTATACATCACACAATGGGACATTAACTGGGATTATAGGTCAGACACTGGGACATTAACTGGGATTATATATCACACATTGGGACAGTAACTGGGATTGTACATCACAAACTGGGACGGTAACTAGGAATATACATCACAAACTGGGACAATAACTGGGATGATGCATCACACACACGGTCTGTAACTGGGATTACAAATCACACACAGGGACAGTAACGGGGATTATAAACCATACACTGGGACAATAACTGGGATTATACATGACACACTGGAACAGAAACAGGGATTATACAAAGCACCGTGCTGACTGTAACTGGGATTATACATCACACACAGGGACTGTAACTGGGATTATACATCACACACTGGGACTGTAACTGGGATTATATATCACACATTGGGACAGTAACTGGGATTGTACATCACAAACTGGGACTGTAACTGGGATTATACATCACTCACTGGGAAAATAGCTGGGATTATACATCAGATGCTGGGACAGTGACTGGGATTATCCATCACACAATGGGACAGTAACTGGGATTCTACATCACACACTGGGACAGTGACAGGGATTTGCACCACACACTGGGACAGTAACTGGGATTATCCATCACAAACTGGGACAATAACTGGGATTATAAATCTCACAATGGGATAGTAACTGAGATGATACATCACAAACTGGGACAGTAATTGGGATTGTACATCACACACTGAGAAAGTAGCTGGGATTATACATCCGATGCTGGGACAGTGACTGGGATTATCCATCACACAATGGGACAGTACTGGGATTCTACATTACAAACTGGGAAAGTAGCTGGGATTATACATCACACGCTGGGACAGTGAGTGGGATAATCCATCACACACTGGGACAGTAACTGCGATTATACATCACACGCTGGGACAGTAACTGGGATTGTACATCACAAACTGGGACAGTAACTGGGTATTATACATCACACACATGGACTGTAACTGCGATTACACATGAAACACTGGGAGAGAAACTGGTATTATACATCGCACACAGGGACAGTAACTGAGATGATACATCACAAACTGGGATCATACATAAGGCACTGGGACAGTAACTGGGATTATACATCATACAAAGGGAAAGTAACAGGGATTGTCCATCACAACCTGCGACGGGAACTGGGATTATACATCACAAACTGGGACAGTAACTGGGATTATACATCACACAAAGGGACAGTAACTGGGATTGTACATCAAACCCTGGGACAGTAACTGGGATTATACATCACACACTGGGACCATAACTGGGAATATACAGCACACACTGGGACAGTGACTGGGATTGTAGGTCACACAGTGGGATAGTAATTGGGACTTTACATCACACACAGGGACAGTAACTGGGGTTATACATCACACACTGGGAAAGTAACTGGGATTATACATCACACACTGGGACAGTAACTGGGATTATACATCACACACTGGGACAATAACTGGGATTATACATCATACACTGGGAGAGTAACTGGTATTATACATCGCACACAGGGACTCTAAATGTGATTACACACCACACACTGGGAAAGTAACTGGGATTATACGTCACAAACTGGGACAGTAACTGCGATTATACATCACAAAGTGAGATAGTAACTGCGATTATACATCACAAACTGGGACAGCAACGGGGATTATACATAACACAGAGACTGTAACAGGGATTACACATCACTCACTGGGACAGTAATTGGAATTATACATCATATGCTGGGACTATACATCACATACTGGGAAATTAACTGGCATTATACATCACACAGTGGGAAAGTATTTGGGATTCTACATCACACACTGGGACAGTGACAGGGATTTGCACCTCACACTGGGACAGTAACTGGGATTATCCATCACAAACTGGGACAATAACTGGGATTATAAATCTCACAATGGGACAGTAACTGAGATGATACATCACAAACTGGGACAGTAATTGGGATTGTACATCACACACTGGGAAAGTAGCTGGGATTATACATCCGATGCTGGGACAGTGACTGGGATTATCCATCACACAATGGGACAGTACTGGGATTCTACATTACAAACTGGGAAAGTAGCTGGGATTATACATCACACGCTGGGACAGTGAGTGGGATAATCCATTACACACTGGGACAGTAACTGCGATTATACATCACAAACTGGGACAGTAACTGGGATTGTACATCACAAACTGGGACAGTAACTGGGTATTATACATCACACACATGGACTGTAACTGCGATTGCACATGAAACACTGGGAGAGTCACTGGTATTATACATCGCACACAGGGACTCTAACAATCATTACATACCACACACTGGGACAGCAACTGGGATTATACATCAGAAACTGGGACAGTAACTGGGATTATAAATCTCACATTGGGACAGTAACTGATATGATACATCACAAACTGGGATCATACATAAGGCACTGGGACAGTAACTGGGATTATACATCATACAAAGGGAAAGTAACAGGGATTATCCATCACAACCTGCGACGGGAACTGGGATTATACATCACAAACTGGGACAGTAACTGGGATTATACATCACACAAAGGGACAGTAACTGGGATTGTACATCACACACTGGGAAAGTAGCTGGGATTATACATCCGATGCTGGGACAGTGACTGGGATTATCCATCACACAATGGGACAGTACTGGGATTCTACATTACAAACTGGGAAAGTAGCTGGGATTATACATCATACGCTGGGACAGTGAGTGGGTTAATCCATCACACACAGCGACAGTAACTGCGATTATACATCACACGCTGGGACAGTAACTGGGATTGTACATCACAAACTGGGACAGTAACTGGGTATTATACATCACACACGTGGACTGTAACTGCGATTACACATGAAACACTGGGAGAGTCACTGGTATTATACATCGCACACAGGGACTCTAACAATCATTACATACCACACACTGGGACAGTAATTGGGATTATACATCACACAAAGGGACAGTAACTGGGATTGTACATCACAAACTGTGACAATAATTGGGATTATACATCACATACATGGACTGTAACTGCGTTTACACATAAAACACTGGACAGTAACTGCGATTATACATCACACGCCGGGATAGTAACTGGGATTGTACATCAAAACTGGTACTGTAACTGGGATTATACATCACACACATGGACTCTATCTGCGATTACACATGAAACACTGGGAGAGTCACTGGTATTATACATCGCACACAGGGACTCTAACAATCATTACATACCACACACTGGGACAGTAACTGGGATTATACATCACACACTGGGACAGTGACTGGGATTGTATGTCACACAATGGTATAGTAACTGGGACTTTACATCACACACAGGGACAGTAACTGGGGTTATACATTACACACTGGGACAGTAACTGGGATTATACATCACACAGTGGGACAGTAATTGCGATTGTACTTCACATGCTGGGACATTAAATGGGATTATACATCACAAACTGGGAGAGGAACTGAGATTGAACATCACACAGGGACTGTAACTGGGATTACACATCACAAACTGGAGCAGTAACTGTGAGTATACATCACACACTGGGACAGTAACTGGGATTGTAATCACAATCTGGGGCAGTAATTGGGATTGCACATCACAAACTGGGACAGTAACTGGAATTATGCAACAAATACCAGGACAGTAACTAGGATTATACATCACAAACTGGGACAGTAATTGGGATTATACATCACTAACTGGGATAATACATCATACACAGGGACAGTAGCTGGGACTATACAGCATACGCTGGGACAGTGAGTGGGATTGTAGGTCACACATTGGGATAGTAACTGGGATTATACATCACAAACTGGGACAGTAACTCGGATTATACATCACAAACAGGGGCAGTAACTGGGATTATACATCAAACACTGAGACAGTACCTGGGAATATACATCACACGCAGGGAGTGTACATCATATGCTGGGACAGTAACTGGGATTATACATCACACACTGGGACAGTAACTGGGATTATACATCACAAACTGGGACAGTAACTGGAATTACATATCACAAACTGGGACAGTAACTGGGATTATACATCACGCACTGGGACAGTAACTGGGATTATACATCACACTCTGGGACAGTAACTGGGATTATACATCACACACTGGGAAAGTAGCTGGGATTATATATCAGATGCTGGGACAATTACTGGGATTATACATCACACAATGGGACATTAACTGGGATTATAGGTCAGACACTGGGACATTAACTGGGATTATATATCACACATTGGGACAGTAACTGGGATTGTACATCACAAACTGGGACAGGTAACTAGGAATATACATCACAAACTGGGACAGTAACTGGGATGATGCATCACACACACGGTCTATAACTGGGATTACAAATCACACACAGGGACAGTAACTGGGATTATAACCCACACACTGGGACAATAACTGGGATTATACATGACACACTGGAACAGTAACAGGGATTATACAAAGCACCGTGCTGACTGTAACTGGGATTACACATCACACACTGGGACTGTAACTGGGATTGTACATCACACACTGGGACTGTAACTGGCATTATCCATCACACAGTGGGATTATACATAACACACGGGGATAGTCACTGGGATTATACATCACAAATCGGGACAATGCCTGGGATGGTACAACACACACTGGGATAGTAACTGGGATTATACGTCACACACTGGGACAATAACTGGGATTATACATCATACACTGGGAGAGTAACTGTTATTATACATCGCACAAAGGGACTCTAAATGTGATTACACACCACACACTGGGAAAGTAACTGGGATTATACATCACAAAGTGGGACAGTAACTGCGATTATACATCACAAAGTGGGACAGTAACTGGGATTATACATCATATGCTGGGACTATACATCACATACTGGGAAATTAACTGGCATTATACATCACACAGTGGGAAAGTATTTGGGATTCTACATCACACACTGGGACAGTGACAGGGATTTGCACCACACACTGGGACAGTAATTGGGATTATCCATCACAAACTGGGACAATAACTGGGATTATAAATCTCACAATGGGACAGTAACTGAGATGATACATCACAAACTGGGACAGTAATTGGGATTGTACATCACACACTGGGAAAGTAGCTGGGATTATACATCCGATGCTGGGACAGTGACTGGGATTATCCATCACACAATGGGACAGTACTGGGATTCTACATTACAAACTGGGAAAGTAGCTGGGATTATACATCACACGCTGGGACAGTGAGTGGGATAATCCATCACACACAGCGACAGTAACTGCGATTATACATCACACGCTGGGACAGTAACTGGGATTGTACATCACAAACTGGGACAGTAACTGGGTATTATACATCACACACGTGGACTGTAACTGCGATTACACATGAAACACTGGGAGAGTCACTGGTATTATACATCGCACACAGGGACTCTAACAATCATTACATACCACACACTGGGACAGTAATTGGGATTATACATCACACAAAGGGACAGTAACTGGGATTGTACATCACAAACTGTGACAATAATTGGGATTATACATCACATACATGGACTGTAACTGCGTTTACACATAAAACACTGGGACAGTAACTGGGATTATACATCACACAATGGGACAGTAACTGGGATTCTACATTAAAAACTGGGAAAGTAGCTGGGATTATACATCACACGCTGGGACAGTGAGTGGGATAATCCATCCCACACTGGGACAGTAACTGCGATTATACATCACACGCCGGGACAGTAACTGGGATTGTACATCAAAACTGGGACTGTAACTGGGATTATACATCACACACATGGACTCTATCTGCGATTACACATGAAACACTGGGAGAGTCACTGGTATTATACATCGCACACAGGGACTCTAACAATCATTACATACCACACACTGGGACAGTAACTGGGATTATACATCACACACTGGGACAGTGACTGGGATTGTATGTCACACAATGGTATAGTAACTGGGACTTTACATCACACACAGGGACAGTAACTGGGGTTATACATTACACACTGGGACAGTAACTGGGATTATACATCACACAGTGGGACAGTAATTGCGATTGTACTTCACATGCTGGGACATTAAATGGGATTATACATCACAAACTGGGAGAGGAACTGAGATTGAACATCACACAGGGACTGTAACTGGGATTACACATCACAAACTGGAGCAGTAACTGTGAGTATACATCACACACTGGGACAGTAACTGGGATTGTAATCACAATCTGGGGCAGTAATTGGGATTGCACATCACAAACTGGGACAGTAACTGGAATTATGCAACAAATACCAGGACAGTAACTAGGATTATACATCACAAACTGGGACAGTAATTGGGATTATACATCACTAACTGGGATAATACATCATACACAGGGACAGTAGCTGGGACTATACAGCATACGCTGGGACAGTGAGTGGGATTGTAGGTCACACATTGGGATAGTAACTGGGATTATACATCACAAACTGGGACAGTAACTCGGATTATACATCACAAACAGGGGCAGTAACTGGGATTATACATCAAACACTGAGACAGTACCTGGGAATATACATCACACGCAGGGAGTGTACATCATATGCTGGGACAGTAACTGGGATTATACATCACACACTGGGACAGTAACTGGGATTATACATCACAAACTGGGACAGTAACTGGAATTACATATCACAAACTGGGACAGTAACTGGGATTATACATCACGCACTGGGACAGTAACTGGGATTATACATCACACTCTGGGACAGTAACTGGGATTATACATCACACACTGGGAAAGTAGCTGGGATTATATATCAGATGCTGGGACAATTACTGGGATTATACATCACACAATGGGACATTAACTGGGATTATAGGTCAGACACTGGGACATTAACTGGGATTATATATCACACATTGGGACAGTAACTGGGATTGTACATCACAAACTGGGACAGTAACTAGGAATATACATCACAAACTGGGACAGTAACTGGGATGATGCATCACACACACGGTCTATAACTGGGATTACAAATCACACACAGGGACAGTAACTGGGATTATAACCCACACACTGGGACAATAACTGGGATTATACATGACACACTGGAACAGTAACAGGGATTATACAAAGCACCGTGCTGACTGTAACTGGGATTACACATCACACACTGGGACTGTAACTGGGATTATACATCACACAATGGGACATTAACTGGGATTATAGGTCAGACACTGGGACATTAACTGGGATTATATATCACACATTGGGACAGTAACTGGGATTGTACATCACAAACTGGGACAGTAACTAGGAATATACATCACAAACTGGGACAGTAACTGGGATGATGCATCACACACACGGTCTATAACTGGGATTACACATCACACACAGGGACAGTAACTGGGATTATAACCCACACACTGGGACAATAACTGGGATTATACATGACACACTGGAACAGTAACAGGGATTATACAAAGCACCGTGCTGACTGTAACTGGGATTACACATCACACACTGGGACTGTAACTGGGATTGTACATCACACACTGGGACTGTAACTGGCATTATCCATCACACAGTGGGATTATACATAACACACGGGGATAGTCACTGGGATTATACATCACAAATCGGGACAATGCCTGGGATGGTACAACACACACTGGGATAGTAACTGGGATTATACGTCACACACTGGGACAATAACTGGGATTATACATCATACACTGGGAGAGTAACTGTTATTATACATCGCACAAAGGGACTCTAAATGTGATTACACACCACACACTGGGAAAGTAACTGGGATTATACATCACAAAGTGGGACAGTAACTGCGATTATACATCACAAAGTGGGACAGTAACTGGGATTATACATCATATGCTGGGACTATACATCACATACTGGGAAATTAACTGGCATTATACATCACACAGTGGGAAAGTATTTGGGATTCTACATCACACACTGGGACAGTGACAGGGATTTGCACCACACACTGGGACAGTAATTGGGATTATCCATCACAAACTGGGACAATAACTGGGATTATAAATCTCACAATGGGACAGTAACTGAGATGATACATCACAAACTGGGACAGTAATTGGGATTGTACATCACACACTGGGAAAGTAGCTGGGATTATACATCCGATGCTGGGACAGTGACTGGGATTATCCATCACACAATGGGACAGTACTGGGATTCTACATTACAAACTGGGAAAGTAGCTGGGATTATACATCACACGCTGGGACAGTGAGTGGGATAATCCATCACACACTGGGACAGTAACTGCGATTATACATCACACGCTGGGACAGTAACTGGGATTGTACATCACAAACTGGGACAGTAACTGGGTATTATACATCACACGCATGGACTGTAACTGCGATTACACATGAAACACTGGGAGGGTCACTGGTATTACACATCGCACACAGGGACTCTAACAATCATTACATACCACACACTGGGACAGTAACTGGGATTATACATCACACAAAGGGACAGTAACTGGGATTGTACATCACAAACTGTGACAATAATTGGGATTATACATCACATACATGGACTGTAACTGCGTTTACACATAAAACACTGGGACAGTAACTGGGATTATACATCACACATTGGGACAGTAACAGGGATTATACATCACACACCGGCAGGAGAACTGGTATTATACATCACACACAGGGACTCTAACTGGGATTATCAATCACAACCTGGGACAGTAACTGGTATTATACATCAAAAACTGGGAAAGTAGTTGAGATGAAACATCACAAACTGGGATTATACATAAAGCACTGCGACAGTAACTGGGATTGTAGATCACACACTGGCACGGTACATGGGATAATACATCACACAACGCGACATTAACTGGCATTATAGCTCAGACACTGGGACATTAACTGGGATTATATATCACACACAGGACAATAACTGGGCTTCTACATCACAAACTGGGACAGTAACTGGGAATATACATCACAAACTGGGAGAGTAACTGGGATGATGCACCACACACACGGACTGTAACTGGGATTACAAATCACACACAGTGACAGTAACTGGGATTATACAGCACACAGAGAGACAGTATTTGGGATTATATGTCACACACTGGGACAATAACTGGGATTATACATAACACAGGGACTGTAACAGGGATTACACATCACACACTGGGACTGTAACTGGCATTATCCATCACACAGTGGGATTATACATAACACACTGGGATAGTAACTGGCATTATACATCACACACTGGGACAATAACTGGGATTATACACCACACAATGGGACATTAACTGGGATTATAGGTCAGGCACTGGGACATTAACTGGGATTATATATCACACATTGGGACAGTAACTGGGATTGTACATCACAAACTGGGACGGTAACTAGGAATATACATCACAAACTGGGACAATAACTGGGATGATGCATCACACACACGGTCTGTAACTGGGATTACAAATCACACACAGGGACAGTAACGGGGATTATAAACCATACACTGGGACAATAACTGGGATTATACATGACACACTGGAACAGAAACAGGGATTATACAAAGCACCGTGCTGACTGTAACTGGGATTATACATCACACACAGGGACTGTAACTGGGATTATACATCACACACTGGGACTGTAACTGGGATTATATATCACACATTGGGACAGTAACTGGGATTGTACATCACAAACTGGGACTGTAACTGGGATTATACATCACTCACTGGGAAAATAGCTGGGATTATACATCAGATGCTGGGACAGTGACTGGGATTATCCATCACACAATGGGACAGTAACTGGGATTCTACATCACACACTGGGACAGTGACAGGGATTTGCACCACACACTGGGACAGTAACTGGGATTATCCATCACAAACTGGGACAATAACTGGGATTATAAATCTCACAATGGGACAGTAACTGAGATGATACATCACAAACTGGGACAGTAATTGGGATTGTACATCACACACTGAGAAAGTAGCTGGGATTATACATCCGATGCTGGGACAGTGACTGGGATTATCCATCACACAATGGGACAGTACTGGGATTCTACATTACAAACTGGGAAAGTAGCTGGGATTATACATCACACGCTGGGACAGTGAGTGGGATAATCCATCACACACTGGGACAGTAACTGCGATTATACATCACACGCTGGGACAGTAACTGGGATTGTACATCACAAACTGGGACAGTAACTGGGTATTATACATCACACGCATGGACTGTAACTGCGATTACACATGAAACACTGGGAGGGTCACTGGTATTACACATCGCACACAGGGACTCTAACAATCATTACATACCACACACTGGGACAGTAACTGGGATTATACATCACACAAAGGGACAGTAACTGGGATTGTACATCACAAACTGTGACAATAATTGGGATTATACATCACATACATGGACTGTAACTGCGTTTACACATAAAACACTGGGACAGTAACTGGGATTATACATCACACATTGGGACAGTAACAGGGATTATACATCACACACCGGCAGGAGAACTGGTATTATACATCACACACAGGGACTCTAACTGGGATTATCAATCACAACCTGGGACAGTAACTGGTATTATACATCAAAAACTGGGAAAGTAGTTGAGATGAAACATCACAAACTGGGATTATACATAAAGCACTGCGACAGTAACTGGGATTGTAGATCACACACTGGCACGGTACATGGGATAATACATCACACAACGCGACATTAACTGGCATTATAGCTCAGACACTGGGACATTAACTGGGATTATATATCACACACAGGACAATAACTGGGCTTCTACATCACAAACTGGGACAGTAACTGGGAATATACATCACAAACTGGGAGAGTAACTGGGATGATGCACCACACACACGGACTGTAACTGGGATTACAAATCACACACAGTGACAGTAACTGGGATTATACAGCACACAGAGAGACAGTATTTGGGATTATATGTCACACACTGGGACAATAACTGGGATTATACATAACACAGGGACTGTAACAGGGATTACACATCACACACTGGGACTGTAACTGGCATTATCCATCACACAGTGGGATTATACATAACACACTGGGATAGTAACTGGCATTATACATCACACACTGGGACAATAACTGGGATTATACACCACACAATGGGACATTAACTGGGATTATAGGTCAGGCACTGGGACATTAACTGGGATTATATATCACACATTGGGACAGTAACTGGGATTGTACATCACAAACTGGGACGGTAACTAGGAATATACATCACAAACTGGGACAATAACTGGGATGATGCATCACACACACGGTCTGTAACTGGGATTACAAATCACACACAGGGACAGTAACGGGGATTATAAACCATACACTGGGACAATAACTGGGATTATACATGACACACTGGAACAGAAACAGGGATTATACAAAGCACCGTGCTGACTGTAACTGGGATTATACATCACACACAGGGACTGTAACTGGGATTATACATCACACACTGGGACTGTAACTGGGATTATATATCACACATTGGGACAGTAACTGGGATTGTACATCACAAACTGGGACTGTAACTGGGATTATACATCACTCACTGGGAAAATAGCTGGGATTATACATCAGATGCTGGGACAGTGACTGGGATTATCCATCACACAATGGGACAGTAACTGGGATTCTACATCACACACTGGGACAGTGATAGGGATTTGCACCACACACTGGGACAGTAACTGGGATTATCCATCACAAACTGGGACAATAACTGGGATTATAAATCTCACAATGGGACAGTAACTGAGATGATACATCACAAACTGGGACAGTAATTGGGATTGTACATCACACACTGAGAAAGTAGCTGGGATTATACATCCGATGCTGGGACAGTGACTGGGATTATCCATCACACAATGGGACAGTACTGGGATTCTACATTACAAACTGGGAAAGTAGCTGGGATTATACATCACACGCTGGGACAGTGAGTGGGATAATCCATCACACACTGGGACAGTAACTGCGATTATACATCACACGCTGGGACAGTAACTGGGATTGTACATCACAAACTGGGACAGTAACTGGGTATTATACATCACACGCATGGACTGTAACTGCGATTACACATGAAACACTGGGAGAGTCACTGGTATTACACATCGCACACAGGGACTCTAACAATCATTACATACCACACACTGGGACAGTAACTGGGATTATACATCACACAAAGGGACAGTAACTGGGATTGTACATCACAAACTGTGACAATAATTGGGATTATACATCACATACATGGACTGTAACTGCGTTTACACATAAAACACTGGGACAGTAACTGGGATTATACATCACACATTGGGACAGTAACAGGGATTATACATCACACACCGGCAGGAGAACTGGTATTATACATCACACACAGGGACTCTAACTGGGATTATCAATCACAACCTGGGACAGTAACTGGTATTATACATCAAAAACTGGGAAAGTAGTTGAGATGAAACATCACAAACTGGGATTATACATAAAGCACTGCGACAGTAACTGGGATTGTAGATCACACACTGGCACGGTACATGGGATAATACATCACACAACGCGACATTAACTGGCATTATAGCTCAGACACTGGGACATTAACTGGGATTATATATCACACACAGGACAATAACTGGGCTTCTACATCACAAACTGGGACAGTAACTGGGAATATACATCACAAACTGGGAGAGTAACTGGGATGATGCACCACACACACGGACTGTAACTGGGATTACAAATCACACACAGTGACAGTAACTGGGATTATACAGCACACAGAGAGACAGTATTTGGGATTATATGTCACACACTGGGACAATAACTGGGATTATACATAACACAGGGACTGTAACAGGGATTACACATCACACACTGGGACTGTAACTGGCATTATCCATCACACAGTGGGATTATACATAACACACTGGGATAGTAACTGGCATTATACATCACACACTGGGACAATAACTGGGATTATACACCACACAATGGGACATTAACTGGGATTATAGGTCAGGCACTGGGACATTAACTGGGATTATATATCACACATTGGGACAGTAACTGGGATTGTACATCACAAACTGGGACGGTAACTAGGAATATACATCACAAACTGGGACAATAACTGGGATGATGCATCACACACACGGTCTGTAACTGGGATTACAAATCACACACAGGGACAGTAACGGGGATTATAAACCATACACTGGGACAATAACTGGGATTATACATGACACACTGGAACAGAAACAGGGATTATACAAAGCACCGTGCTGACTGTAACTGGGATTATACATCACACACAGGGACTGTAACTGGGATTATACATCACACACTGGGACTGTAACTGGGATTATATATCACACATTGGGACAGTAACTGGGATTGTACATCACAAACTGGGACTGTAACTGGGATTATACATCACTCACTGGGAAAATAGCTGGGATTATACATCAGATGCTGGGACAGTGACTGGGATTATCCATCACACAATGGGACAGTAACTGGGATTCTACATCACACACTGGGACAGTGACAGGGATTTGCACCACACACTGGGACAGTAACTGGGATTATCCATCACAAACTGGGACAATAACTGGGATTATAAATCTCACAATGGGACAGTAACTGAGATGATACATCACAAACTGGGACAGTAATTGGGATTGTACATCACACACTGAGAAAGTAGCTGGGATTATACATCCGATGCTGGGACAGTGACTGGGATTATCCATCACACAATGGGACAGTACTGGGATTCTACATTACAAACTGGGAAAGTAGCTGGGATTATACATCACACGCTGGGACAGTGAGTGGGATAATCCATCACACACTGGGACAGTAACTGCGATTATACATCACACGCTGGGACAGTAACTGGGATTGTACATCACAAACTGGGACAGTAACTGGGTATTATACATCACACGCATGGACTGTAACTGCGATTACACATGAAACACTGGGAGGGTCACTGGTATTACACATCGCACACAGGGACTCTAACAATCATTACATACCACACACTGGGACAGTAACTGGGATTATACATCACACAAAGGGACAGTAACTGGGATTGTACATCACAAACTGTGACAATAATTGGGATTATACATCACATACATGGACTGTAACTGCGTTTACACATAAAACACTGGGACAGTAACTGGGATTATACATCACACATTGGGACAGTAACAGGGATTATACATCACACACCGGCAGGAGAACTGGTATTATACATCACACACAGGGACTCTAACTGGGATTATCAATCACAACCTGGGACAGTAACTGGTATTATACATCAAAAACTGGGAAAGTAGTTGAGATGAAACATCACAAACTGGGATTATACATAAAGCACTGCGACAGTAACTGGGATTGTAGATCACACACTGGCACGGTACATGGGATAATACATCACACAACGCGACATTAACTGGCATTATAGCTCAGACACTGGGACATTAACTGGGATTATATATCACACACAGGACAATAACTGGGCTTCTACATCACAAACTGGGACAGTAACTGGGAATATACATCACAAACTGGGAGAGTAACTGGGATGATGCACCACACACACGGACTGTAACTGGGATTACAAATCACACACAGTGACAGTAACTGGGATTATACAGCACACAGAGAGACAGTATTTGGGATTATATGTCACACACTGGGACAATAACTGGGATTATACATAACACAGGGACTGTAACAGGGATTACACATCACACACTGGGACTGTAACTGGCATTATCCATCACACAGTGGGATTATACATAACACACTGGGATAGTAACTGGCATTATACATCACACACTGGGACAATAACTGGGATTATACACCACACAATGGGACATTAACTGGGATTATAGGTCAGGCACTGGGACATTAACTGGGATTATATATCACACATTGGGACAGTAACTGGGATTGTACATCACAAACTGGGACGGTAACTAGGAATATACATCACAAACTGGGACAATAACTGGGATGATGCATCACACACACGGTCTGTAACTGGGATTACAAATCACACACAGGGACAGTAACGGGGATTATAAACCATACACTGGGACAATAACTGGGATTATACATGACACACTGGAACAGAAACAGGGATTATACAAAGCACCGTGCTGACTGTAACTGGGATTATACATCACACACAGGGACTGTAACTGGGATTATACATCACACACTGGGACTGTAACTGGGATTATATATCACACATTGGGACAGTAACTGGGATTGTACATCACAAACTGGGACTGTAACTGGGATTATACATCACTCACTGGGAAAATAGCTGGGATTATACATCAGATGCTGGGACAGTGACTGGGATTATCCATCACACAATGGGACAGTAACTGGGATTCTACATCACACACTGGGACAGTGACAGGGATTTGCACCACACACTGGGACAATAACTGGGATTATACATCATACACTGGGAGAGTAACTGTTATTATACATCGCACAAAGGGACTCTAAATGTGATTACACACCACACACTGGGAAAGTAACTGGGATTATACATCACAAAGTGGGACAGTAACTGCGATTATACATCATATGCTGGGACTATACATCACATACTGGGAAATTAACTGGCATTATACATCACACAGTGGGAAAGTATTTGGGATTCTACATCACACACTGGGACAGTGACAGGGATTTGCACCACACACTGGGACAGTAATTGGGATTATCCATCACAAACTGGGACAATAACTGGGATTATAAATCTCACAATGGGACAGTAACTGAGATGATACATCACAAACTGGGACAGTAATTGGGATTGTACATCACACACTGGGAAAGTAGCTGGGATTATACATCCGATGCTGGGACAGTGACTGGGATTATCCATCACACAATGGGACAGTACTGGGATTCTACATTACAAACTGGGAAAGTAGCTGGGATTATACATCACACGCTGGGACAGTGAGTGGGATAATCCATCACACACTGGGACAGTAACTGCGATTATACATCACACGCTGGGACAGTAACTGGGATTGTACATCACAAACTGGGACAGTAACTGGGTATTATACATCACACGCATGGACTGTAACTGCGATTACACATGAAACACTGGGAGAGTCACTGGTATTACACATCGCACACAGGGACTCTAACAATCATTACATACCACACACTGGGACAGTAACTGGGATTATACATCACACAAAGGGACAGTAACTGGGATTGTACATCACAAACTGTGACAATAATTGGGATTATACATCACATACATGGACTGTAACTGCGTTTACACATAAAACACTGGGACAGTAACTGGGATTATACATCACACATTGGGACAGTAACAGGGATTATACATCACACACCGGCAGGAGAACTGGTATTATACATCACACACAGGGACTCTAACTGGGATTATCAATCACAACCTGGGACAGTAACTGGTATTATACATCAAAAACTGGGAAAGTAGTTGAGATGAAACATCACAAACTGGGATTATACATAAAGCACTGCGACAGTAACTGGGATTGTAGATCACACACTGGCACGGTACATGGGATAATACATCACACAACGCGACATTAACTGGCATTATAGCTCAGACACTGGGACATTAACTGGGATTATATATCACACACAGGACAATAACTGGGCTTCTACATCACAAACTGGGACAGTAACTGGGAATATACATCACAAACTGGGAGAGTAACTGGGATGATGCACCACACACACGGACTGTAACTGGGATTACAAATCACACACAGTGACAGTAACTGGGATTATACAGCACACAGAGAGACAGTATTTGGGATTATATGTCACACACTGGGACAATAACTGGGATTATACATAACACAGGGACTGTAACAGGGATTACACATCACACACTGGGACTGTAACTGGCATTATCCATCACACAGTGGGATTATACATAACACACTGGGATAGTAACTGGCATTATACATCACACACTGGGACAATAACTGGGATTATACACCACACAATGGGACATTAACTGGGATTATAGGTCAGGCACTGGGACATTAACTGGGATTATATATCACACATTGGGACAGTAACTGGGATTGTACATCACAAACTGGGACGGTAACTAGGAATATACATCACAAACTGGGACAATAACTGGGATGATGCATCACACACACGGTCTGTAACTGGGATTACAAATCACACACAGGGACAGTAACGGGGATTATAAACCATACACTGGGACAATAACTGGGATTATACATGACACACTGGAACAGAAACAGGGATTATACAAAGCACCGTGCTGACTGTAACTGGGATTATACATCACACACAGGGACTGTAACTGGGATTATACATCACACACTGGGACTGTAACTGGGATTATATATCACACATTGGGACAGTAACTGGGATTGTACATCACAAACTGGGACTGTAACTGGGATTATACATCACTCACTGGGAAAATAGCTGGGATTATACATCAGATGCTGGGACAGTGACTGGGATTATCCATCACACAATGGGACAGTAACTGGGATTCTACATCACACACTGGGACAGTGACAGGGATTTGCACCACACACTGGGACAGTAACTGGGATTATCCATCACAAACTGGGACAATAACTGGGATTATAAATCTCACAATGGGACAGTAACTGAGATGATACATCACAAACTGGGACAGTAATTGGGATTGTACATCACACACTGAGAAAGTAGCTGGGATTATACATCCGATGCTGGGACAGTGACTGGGATTATCCATCACACAATGGGACAGTACTGGGATTCTACATTACAAACTGGGAAAGTAGCTGGGATTATACATCACACGCTGGGACAGTGAGTGGGATAATCCATCACACACTGGGACAGTAACTGCGATTATACATCACACGCTGGGACAGTAACTGGGATTGTACATCACAAACTGGGACAGTAACTGGGTATTATACATCACACACATGGACTGTAACTGCGATTACACATGAAACACTGGGAGAGAAACTGGTATTATACATCGCACACAGGGACAGTAACTGAGATGATACATCACAAACTGGGATCATACATAAGGCACTGGGACAGTAACTGGGATTATACATCATACAAAGGGAAAGTAACAATGATTGTCCATCACAACCTGCGACGGGAACTGGGATTATACATCACAAACTGGGACAGTAACTGGGATTATACATCACACAAAGGGACAGTAACTGGGATTGTACATCAAACCCTGGGACAGTAACTGGGATTATACATCACACACTGGGACCATAACTGGGAATATACAGCACACACTGGGACAGTGACTGGGATTGTAGGTCACACAGTGGGATAGTAATTGGGACTTTACATCACACACAGGGACAATAACTGGGGTTATACATCACACACTGGGAAAGTAACTGGGATTATACATCACACACTGGGACAGTAACTGGGATTATACATCACACACTGGGACAATAACTGGGATTATACATCATACACTGGGAGAGTAACTGGTATTATACATCGCACACAGGGACTCTAAATGTGATTACACACCACACACTGGGAAAGTAACTGGGATTATACGTCACAAACTGGGACAGTAACTGCGATTATACATCACAAAGTGAGATAGTAACTGCGATTATACATCACAAACTGGGACAGCAACGGGGATTATACATAACACAGGGACTGTAACAGGGATTACACATCACTCACTGGGACAGTAATTGGAATTATACATCATATGCTGGGACTATACATCACATACTGGGAAATTAACTGGCATTATACATCACACAGTGGGAAAGTATTTGGGATTCTACATCACACACTGGGACAGTGACAGGGATTTGCACCTCACACTGGGACAGTAACTGGGATTATCCATCACAAACTGGGACAATAACTGGGATTATAAATCTCACAATGGGACAGTAACTGAGATGATACATCACAAACTGGGACAGTAATCGGGATTGTACATCACACACTGGGAAAGTAGCTGGGATTATACATCCGATGCTGGGACAGTGACTGGGATTATCCATCACACAATGGGACAGTACTGGGATTCTACATTACAAACTGGGAAAGTAGCTGGGATTATACATCACACGCTGGGACAGTGAGTGGGATAATCCATTACACACTGGGACAGTAACTGCGATTATACATCACAAACTGGGACAGTAACTGGGATTGTACATCACAAACTGGGACAGTAACTGGGTATTATACATCACACACATGGACTGTAACTGCGATTGCACATGAAACACTGGGAGAGTCACTGGTATTATACATCGCACACAGGGACTCTAACAATCATTACATACCACACACTGGGACAGCAACTGGGATTATACATCAGAAACTGGGACAGTAACTGGGATTATAAATCTCACATTGGGACAGTAACTGATATGATACATCACAAACTGGGATCATACATAAGGCACTGGGACAGTAACTGGGATTATACATCATACAAAGGGAAAGTAACAGGGATTATCCATCACAACCTGCGACGGGAACTGGGATTATACATCACAAACTGGGACAGTAACTGGGATTATACATCACACAAAGGGACAGTAACTGGGATTGTACATCAAACCCTGGGACAGTAACTGGGATTATACATCACACACTGGGACAGTAACTGGGATTATACATCACACACTGGGACAGTGACTGGGATTGTCGGTCACACAATGGTATAGTAACTGGGACTTTACATCACACACAGGGACAGTAACTGGGGTTATACATCACACACTGGGACAGTAACTGGGATTATACAACACACAGTGGGATAGTAATTGGGAATGTACTTCACATGCTGGGACATTAAATGGGATTATACATCACATAATGGGACAGTAACTGGGATTATACATCACAAACTGGGAGAGGAACTGGGATTATACATCACACAGGGACTGTAACTGGGATTACACATCACAAACTAGGACAGTAACTAGGATTATACAGCACATACTGGGACACTAACCGGGATTATACATCACCAACTGGGACAGCAACTGGGATCACACATCACAAACTGGGACAGTAACTGGGATTTTCCATCAAACACTGGGACAGTACCTGAAATTATACATCATACACTGGGACTATACATCACATACTGGCGAATTAACTGGCATTATACATCACACACTGGGACAGTATTTGGGATTGTACGTCACATGCATAGACAATAACTGGGATTATACATCACACACTGGGAAAGTAACTGCGATTATACATCACACACTGGGACAGTAACTTCGATTATACATCACAAAGTGGGACAGTAACTGCGATTATACATCACAAACTGGGACAGCAACGGGGATTATACATAACACAGGGACTGTAACAGGGATTACACATCACACACTGGGACAGTAACTGGGATTATACATCATATGCTGGGACTATACATCACATACTGGGAAATTAACTGGCATTATACATCATACAGTGGGAAAGTATTTGGGATTCTACATCACACACTGGGACAGTGACAGGGATTTGCACCACACACTGGGACAGTAACTGGGATTATCCATCACAAACTGGGACAATAACTGGGATTATAAATCTCACAATGGGACAGTAACTGAGATGATACATCACAAACTGGGACAGTAATTGGGATTGTACATCACACACTGGGAAAGTAGCTGGGATTATACATCCGATGCTGGGACAGTGACTGGGATTATCCATCACACAATGGGACAGTACTGGGATTCTACATTACAAACTGGGAAAGTAGCTGGGATTATACATCACACGCTGGGACAGTGAGTGGGATAATCCATCACACACTGGGACAGTAACTGCGATTATACATCACACGCTGGGACAGTAACTGGGATTGTACATCACAAACTGGGACAGTAACTGGGTATTATACACCACACACATGGACTGTAACTGCGATTACACATGAAACACTGGGAGAGAAACTGGTATTATACATCGCACACAGGGACTCTAACAATCATTACATACCACACACTGGGACAGTAACTGGGATTATACATCAGAAACTGGGACAGTAACTGGGATTATAAATCTCACATTGGGACAGTAACTGAGATGATACATCACAAACTGGGATCATACATAAGGCACTGGGACAGTAACTGGGATTATACATCATACAAAGGGAAAGTAACAGGGATTATCCATCACAACCTGCGACGGGAACTGGGATTATACATCACAAACTGGGTCAGTAACTGGGATTATACATCTCACAAAGGGACAGTAACTGGGATTGTATATCAAACCCTGGGACAGTAACTGGGATTATACATCACACAAAGGGACAGTAACTGGGATTGTACATCAAACCCTGGGACAGTAACTGGGATTATACATCACACACTGGGACCATAACTGGGAATATACAGCACACACTGGGACAGTGACTGGGATTGTAGGTCACACAGTGGGATAGTAATTGGGACTTTACATCACACACAGGGACAATAACTGGGGTTATACATCACACACTGGGAAAGTAACTGGGATTATACATCACACACTGGGACAGTAACTGGGATTATACATCACACACTGGGACAATAACTGGGATTATACATCATACACTGGGAGAGTAACTGGTATTATACATCGCACACAGGGACTCTAAATGTGATTACACACCACACACTGGGAAAGTAACTGGGATTATACGTCACAAACTGGGACAGTAACTGCGATTATACATCACAAAGTGAGATAGTAACTGCGATTATACATCACAAACTGGGACAGCAACGGGGATTATACATAACACAGGGACTGTAACAGGGATTACACATCACTCACTGGGACAGTAATTGGAATTATACATCATATGCTGGGACTATACATCACATACTGGGAAATTAACTGGCATTATACATCACACAGTGGGAAAGTATTTGGGATTCTACATCACACACTGGGACAGTGACAGGGATTTGCACCTCACACTGGGACAGTAACTGGGATTATCCATCACAAACTGGGACAATAACTGGGATTATAAATCTCACAATGGGACAGTAACTGAGATGATACATCACAAACTGGGACAGTAATCGGGATTGTACATCACACACTGGGAAAGTAGCTGGGATTATACATCCGATGCTGGGACAGTGACTGGGATTATCCATCACACAATGGGACAGTACTGGGATTCTACATTACAAACTGGGAAAGTAGCTGGGATTATACATCACACGCTGGGACAGTGAGTGGGATAATCCATTACACACTGGGACAGTAACTGCGATTATACATCACAAACTGGGACAGTAACTGGGATTGTACATCACAAACTGGGACAGTAACTGGGTATTATACATCACACACATGGACTGTAACTGCGATTGCACATGAAACACTGGGAGAGTCACTGGTATTATACATCGCACACAGGGACTCTAACAATCATTACATACCACACACTGGGACAGCAACTGGGATTATACATCAGAAACTGGGACAGTAACTGGGATTATAAATCTCACATTGGGACAGTAACTGATATGATACATCACAAACTGGGATCATACATAAGGCACTGGGACAGTAACTGGGATTATACATCATACAAAGGGAAAGTAACAGGGATTATCCATCACAACCTGCGACGGGAACTGGGATTATACATCACAAACTGGGACAGTAACTGGGATTATACATCACACAAAGGGACAGTAACTGGGATTGTACATCAAACCCTGGGACAGTAACTGGGATTATACATCACACACTGGGACAGTAACTGGGATTATACATCACACACTGGGACAGTGACTGGGATTGTCGGTCACACAATGGTATAGTAACTGGGACTTTACATCACACACAGGGACAGTAACTGGGGTTATACATCACACACTGGGACAGTAACTGGGATTATACAACACACAGTGGGATAGTAATTGGGAATGTACTTCACATGCTGGGACATTAAATGGGATTATACATCACATAATGGGACAGTAACTGGGATTATACATCACAAACTGGGAGAGGAACTGGGATTATACATCACACAGGGACTGTAACTGGGATTACACATCACAAACTAGGACAGTAACTAGGATTATACAGCACATACTGGGACACTAACCGGGATTATACATCACCAACTGGGACAGCAACTGGGATCACACATCACAAACTGGGACAGTAACTGGGATTTTCCATCAAACACTGGGACAGTACCTGAAATTATACATCATACACTGGGACTATACATCACATACTGGCGAATTAACTGGCATTATACATCACACACTGGGACAGTATTTGGGATTGTACGTCACATGCATAGACAATAACTGGGATTATACATCACACACTGGGAAAGTAACTGCGATTATACATCACACACTGGGACAGTAACTTCGATTATACATCACAAAGTGGGACAGTAACTGCGATTATACATCACAAACTGGGACAGCAACGGGGATTATACATAACACAGGGACTGTAACAGGGATTACACATCACACACTGGGACAGTAACTGGGATTATACATCATATGCTGGGACTATACATCACATACTGGGAAATTAACTGGCATTATACATCATACAGTGGGAAAGTATTTGGGATTCTACATCACACACTGGGACAGTGACAGGGATTTGCACCACACACTGGGACAGTAACTGGGATTATCCATCACAAACTGGGACAATAACTGGGATTATAAATCTCACAATGGGACAGTAACTGAGATGATACATCACAAACTGGGACAGTAATTGGGATTGTACATCACACACTGGGAAAGTAGCTGGGATTATACATCCGATGCTGGGACAGTGACTGGGATTATCCATCACACAATGGGACAGTACTGGGATTCTACATTACAAACTGGGAAAGTAGCTGGGATTATACATCACACGCTGGGACAGTGAGTGGGATAATCCATCACACACTGGGACAGTAACTGCGATTATACATCACACGCTGGGACAGTAACTGGGATTGTACATCACAAACTGGGACAGTAACTGGGTATTATACACCACACACATGGACTGTAACTGCGATTACACATGAAACACTGGGAGAGAAACTGGTATTATACATCGCACACAGGGACTCTAACAATCATTACATACCACACACTGGGACAGTAACTGGGATTATACATCAGAAACTGGGACAGTAACTGGGATTATAAATCTCACATTGGGACAGTAACTGAGATGATACATCACAAACTGGGATCATACATAAGGCACTGGGACAGTAACTGGGATTATACATCATACAAAGGGAAAGTAACAGGGATTATCCATCACAACCTGCGACGGGAACTGGGATTATACATCACAAACTGGGTCAGTAACTGGGATTATACATCTCACAAAGGGACAGTAACTGGGATTGTATATCAAACCCTGGGACAGTAACTGGGATTATACATCACACACTGGGACCATAACTGGGAATATACAGCACACACTGGGACAGTGACTGGGATTGTATGTCACACCGTGGGATAGTAATTGGGACTTTACATCACACCCAGGGACAGTAACTGGGGTTATACATCACACACTGGGAAAGTAACTGGGATTATACATCACACACTGGGACAGTGACTGGGATTGTCGGTCACCCAATGGTATAGTAACTGGGACTTTACATCACACACAGGGACAGTAACTGGGGTTATACATCACACACTGTGACAGTAACTGGGATTATACACACACAGCGGGATAGTAATTGGGAATGTACTTCACATGCTGGGACATTAAATGGGATTATACATCACATAATGGGACAGTAACTGGGATTATACATTACAAACTGGGACAGGAACTGGGATTGTACATCACACAGGGACTGTAACTGGGATTACACATCACAAACTAGGACAGTAACTAGGATTATACAGCACATACTGGGACACTAACCGGGATTATACATCACAAATTGGGACAGTAACTGGGATTACACATCACAAACTGGGACAGTAACTGGGATTTTCCATCAAACACTGGGACAGTACCTGAGATTAGACATCATACACTGGGACTATACATCACATACTGGCGAATTAACTGGCATTATACATCACACACTGGGACAGTATTTGGGATTGTACGTCACACGCATAGACAATAACTGGGATTATACATCACACACTGGGAAAGTAAATGCGATTATACATCACACACTGGGACAGTAACTGCGATTATACATCAATAAGTGGGACAGTAACTGCGATTATACATCACAAACTGGGACAGCAACGGGGATTATACATAACACAGGGACTGTAACAGGGATTACACATCACTCACTGGGAAATTAACTGGCATTATACATCACACAGTGGGAAAGTATTTGGGATTCTACATCACACACTGGGACAGTGACAGGGATTTGCACCTCACACTGGGACAGTAACTGGGATTATCCATCACAAACTGGGACAATAACTGGGATTATAAATCTCACAATGGGACAGTAACTGAGATGATACATCACAAACTGGAACAGTAATTGGGATTGTACATCACACATTGGGAAAGTAGCTGGGATTATACATCCGATGCTGGGATAGTGACTGGGATTATCAATCACACAATGGGACAGTACTGGGATTCTACATTACAAACTGGGAAAGTAGCTGGGATTATACATCACACGCTGGGACAGTGAGTGGGATAATCCATCACACACTGGGACAGTAACTGCGATTATACATCACACGCTGGGACAGTAACTGGGATTGTACATCACAAACTGGGACAGTAACTGGGTATTATACATCACACACATGGACTGTAACTGCGATTACACATGAAACACTGGGAGAGTCACTGGTATTATACATAGCACACAGGGACTCTAACAATCATTACATACCACACACTAGGACAGTAACTGGGATTATACATCAGAAACTGGGACAGTAACTGGGATTATACATCATACACTGGGACTATACATCACATGCTGGGACAGTAACTGGGATTATACACAACAAACTGGGACCGTAACTGGGATTATACATCACAAACTGGAATTGTAACTGGGATTATACATCACACAGGGACTGTAACTGGGATTATACATCACAGACTGCGACAGTAACTGGGATTATTCATCACATTCTGGACAGTAACCAGGATTACACATCATAAACTGGGACAGTAACTGGGATTATACAATACGCACTAGGACAGTAACTGGGATTTTCCATCAAACACTCGGACAGTACCTGGGATTATACATCATATACTGGGACTATACATAACACACTGGGAAAGTAACTGGCTTTATACATCACACAGTGGGACAATAATTGGGATTGTACTTCACACGCAGGGACAATAACTGGGATTATACATCACAGACTGGGACAGCAACGGGGATTATACATAACACAGGGACTGTAACAGGGATTACACATCACACGCTGCAACAGTATCTGGGATTATACATCACACACTGGGACAGTAATAGGGATTATACATCACAAACTGGGACAGTAACTGGGATTATATATCAAAAACTGGGACAGTAACTGGGATTGTACATCACTCACTTGGACAATAACTGGTATTATATATCACACACTGTGACACCAACTGGGATTATACATAACACAGGGACTGTAACAGGGATTACACATTACACACTGGGACAGCATCTGGTTTTATATATGACACACTGGAATTGTAACGGGGATTATACAAGACACAGTGGGACTGTAACTGGGATTATACATCACACACTGAGAAAGTAGCTGGTATTATACATCACATGCTGGGACAGTGACTGGGATTATCCATCACACAATCGGACAGTAACTGGGAGTATACATCACACACTGGGACAGTAACTGGGATTCTACATCACACACTGGGACAGTGACTGGGATTTGCACCACACACTGGGACAATAACTGCGACTACACATCACAATCTGTGACAGTAACTGGGATTGGACATCAGAATCTGGGATAATAACTGGACAGTAACTGAGATTATACATTACCCACTGGGACAGTAACTGGTATTATACATCATACACTGGGACAGTAACTGGTATTATACATCACAAGCCGGTTCAGTAGCTCGGATTCTACATCACAAACTGGGAAATTGGCTGGGATTATACATCACACGCTGGGACAGTGACTGGGATTATACATCACACACTGGGACACTGACTGGGATTGTCCATCACAAACTGGGACAATAACTGGGATTATACATCACAATCTGGGACAGTAATTGGGATTATACATTGCACACTGGGACAGTAACTGGGAAAATACATCAGATACTGGGACGGTAACTGGGATTATACATCACACACTGGGACAGTACCTGGGATTATACATCACAAACTGGAACATTAACCGGGATAATACATCACTAACTGGCATAGTTACTGGGATTATACATCGCACACTGGGACCTTAACTGGGATTTTCCATCACACACGGGGACAGTAACTGAGATTCTACATCACAAAGTGGGAGAGTAACTGCGATAATACATCACACACTGGGACCGTAACGGATTATACATCACGCATTGAGACACTAATTAGGATTATACATCACACACTGGGACCGTAACTGGGATTATAGATCACACACTGGGACTGTAACTGGGATTATCCATCACACAGTGGGATAGGCATTGGGATTATATATCAGAAATTGGGAGAGGAACTGGGATTATACATCACACAATGGGACAGTAACTGGGATTATACATCACAACATTAGGACAGTGACAGGGATTGTACGTCACCGACTGGGATTGTAACTGGGATTATATTTCACACACTGGGACAGTAAATGGGATTATACATCACACACTGGGACAATAACTGGGATTATACATCACACAATGGGACTTTAACTGGGATTATAGGTCAGACACTGGGACAGTAACTGGGATTATACATCACACGCTCGGACAGTAACTGGGATTGTACATCACAAACTAGGACTGTAACTGGATATATACAAAACACACATGGACTGTAACTCGATTACAAATGAAACACTGGGACAGTAATTGGGACCGTACATCACATACTGGGACAGTAACTGGGATTATACATCACACATTGGGACAGAAACTGGGATTATACATGATACACTGGGAGAGTCACTGGTATTATACATCTCACACAGGGATTCTAACAGTGATAACACACCACACACTGGGACAGTAACTGGGATTATACGTCACAAACTGGGCCAGTAGCTGGGATTATCAATTTCACAATGGGACAGTAACTGAGATGATACATCACAAACTGGGATCATACATAAGGCACTGAGACAGTAACTGGGATTATACATCACTCAAAGGGACAGTAACTGGGATTATCCATCACAACCTACGACAGTAACTGGGATTATACATCACAAACTGGGACAGTAACTGAGATGATACATCAAACACAGGGACTCTAACTGGGATTACACACCACACACTGGGACAGTAACACGGATTAAACATCACACAATGGGACAGTAACTGGGATTATCAATCACATCCTGGGACAGTAACTGGCATTATACATCAAAAACTGGGACAGTAACTGAGATGAAACATCACAGACTGGGATTATACATAAAGCACTGGTACAGTAACTGGGATTATAGAACACACACTGGGACAGTAACTGGGATAATACATCACACACTGGGACAGCAACTGGGATTATACATAACACAGGGACTGTGACAGGGATAACACATCACACACTGGGACAGTATCTGGGATTATGCATCACACACTGGGACAGTAACTGGGATTATACATCACAAACTGGGACAGTAACTGGAATTATACATCACAAAGTGGGACTGTAACTGGGATTATACACCACAAACTGGGACAGTACCTGGGATGGTCCATCACACACTGAAACAGTATCTGGGAAAATACATCATACACAAGGACTCTACATCACATGCTGGGACAGTAACTGGGATTATACATCACAATCTGGGACATTAGCCGGGATTATACATCACAAACCGGGACGGTAACTAGGAATATACATCACAAACTGGGACAGTAACTGGGATGATGCATCACACACAGGGTCTGTAACTGGGATTACAAATCACACACAGGGACAGTAACTGGGATTATAAACCACACACTGGGACAATAACTGGGATTATACATGACACACTGGAACAGTAACAGGGATTATACAAAGCACCGTGCTGACTGTAACTGGAATTATACATCACACACTGGGACTGTAACTGGGATTATACATCACACACTGGGAAAGTAGCTGGGATTATACATCAGATGCTGGGACAGTGACTGGGATTATCCATCACACAATGGGACAGTAACTGGGATTCTACATCACACACTGGGACAGTGACAGGGATTTGCACCACACACTGGAACAGTAACTGGGAATAACACTCACAAACTGGGACAATAACTGGGATTATAAATCTCACAATGGGACAGTAACTGAGATGATACATCACAAACTTGGACAGTAATTAGGAATGTACATCACACACTGGGAAAGTAGCTAGGATTATACATCCGATACTGGGACAGTGACTGGGATTATCCATCACACAATGGGACGGTAACTGGGATTCTACATTACAAACTGGGAAAGTAGCTGGGATTAGACATCACATGCTGGGACAGTGAGTGGGATAATCCATCACACACTGGGACAGTAACTGCGATTATACATCACACGCTGGGACAGTAACTGTGATTAGACATCACACATTGGGATGATAACTGGGATTTTCCATAACAAATTTGGACAGTAACTGGGATTATAGGTCACACACTAGGAAAGTAACTGGGATTATACATCATACACTGGGACTATACATCACATGCTGGGACAGTAACTGGGATTATACATAACAAACTGGGACCGTAACTGGGATTATACATCACACTCTGGGACAGTAACTGGGATTATACATCACAAACTGGGACAGTAACTGGGATTACACATCACAATCTAGGAGAGTAACTGCGATTATACAACAAACACTAGGGCAGTAACTGGGATTATACATCACAATCTGGGACAGTAACTGGGATTATACATCACTAACTGGAATTATACATCACACACTGGGTCAGTAGCTGGGATTATACAGCACACACTGGGACAGTGACTGGGATTTGCACCACACACTGGGACAGTAACTGGGATTATCCATCACACACAGGGACAGTAATTGAGATTACACTTCACACGCTGGGACAGTAACTGTGATTAGACATCACACACTGGGATGATAACTGGGATTTTCCATAACAAATTTGGACAGTAACTGGGATTATAGGTCACACACTAGGAAAGTAACTGGGATTATACATCATACACCGGGACTATACATCACATGCTGGGACAGTAACTGGGATTAAACATAACAAACTGGGATCGTAACTGGTATTATACATCACAAACTGGAATTGTAACTGGGATTATACATCACACAGGGACTGTAACTGGGATTATACATCACAGACTGCGACAGTAACTGGGATTATTCATCACACTCTGGACAGTAACCAGCATTACACATCATAAACTGGGACAGTAACTGGGATTATACAATACGCACTAGGACAGTAACTGGGATTTTCCATCAAACACTCGGACAGTACCTGGGATTATACATCATATACTGGGACTATACATAACACACTGGGAAAGTAACTGGCTTTATACATCACACAGTGGGACAATAATTGGGATTGTACTTCACACGCAGGGACAATAACTGGGATTATACATCATAGACTGGGACAGCAATGGGGATTATACATAACACAGGGAATGTAACAGGGATTACACATCACACGCTGCAACAGTATCTGGGATTATACATCACACACTGGGACAGTAATAGGGATTATACATCACAAACTGGGACAGTAACTGGGATTATATATCAAAAACTGGGACAGTAACTGGGATTGTACATCACTCACTGGGACAATAACTGGTATTATATATCACACACTGGGACACCAACTGGGATTATACATAACACAGGGACTGTAACAGGGATTATACATTACACACTGGGACAGCATCTGGTTTTATATATGACACACTGGAATTGTAACGGGGATTATACAAGACACAGTGGGACTGTAACTAGGATTATACATCACACACTGGGAAAGTAGCTGGTATTATACATCCCATGCTGGGACAGTGACTGGGATTATCCATCACACAATCGGACAGTAACTGGAATTATACATCACACACTGGGACAGTAACTGGGATTCTACATCACACACTGGGACAGTGACTGGGATTTGCACCACACACTGGGACAGTAACTGGGATTATCCATCACAAACTGGGACAATAACTGGGACTATACATCACAATCTGTGACAGTAACTGGGATTGGACATCAGAATCTGGGATTCTACATCACAATCTGGGACAGTAATTGGGATTATACATTGCACACTGGGACAGTAACTGGGAAAATACATCAGATACTGGGACAGTAACTGGGATTATACATCACACAGTGGGACTGTACCTGGGATTATACATCACAAACTGGAACATTAACCGGGATAATACATCACTAACTGGCATAGTTACTGGGATTATACATCGCACACTGGGACCGTAACTGGAATTTTCCATCACACACGGGGACAGTAACTGAGATTCTACATCACAGAGTGGGAGAGTAACTGCGATAATACATCACACACTGGGACCGTAACGGATTATACATCACGCATTGAGACACTAATTAGGATTATACATCACACACTGGGACCGTAACTGGGATTATAGATCACACACTGGGACTGTAACTGGGATTATCCATCACACAGTGGGATAGGCATTGGGATTATATATCACAAATTGGGAGAAGAACTGGGATTATACATCACACAATGGGACAGTAACTGGGATTATACATCACAACATTAGGACAGTGACAGGGATTGTACGTCACCGACTGGGATTGTAACTGGGATTATATTTCACACACTGGGACAGTAAATGGGATTATACATCACACACTGGGACAATAACTGGGATTATACATCACACAATGGGACTTTAACTGGGATTATAGGTCAGACACTGGGACAGTAACTGGGATTATACATCACACGCTCGGACAGTAACTGGGATTGTACATCACAAACTGGGACTGTAACTGGATTTATACAAAACACACATGGACTGTAACTCGATTACAAATGAAACACTGGGACAGTAATTGGGACTGTACATCACATAATGGGACAGTAACTGGGATTATACATCACGCATTGGGACAGAAACTGGGATTATACATGATACACTGGGAGAGTCACTGGTATTATACATCGCACACAGGGATTCTAACAGTGATAACACACCACACACTGGGACAGTAACTGGGATTATACGTCACAAACTGGGACAGTAGCTGGGATTATAAATTTCACAAAGGGACAGTAACTGAGATGATACATCACAAACTGGGATCATACATAAGGCACTGAGACAGTAACTGGGATTATACATCACAAACTGGGACAGTAACTGGGATTACACATCACAATCTAGGAGAGTAACTCGGATTATACAACAAACACTAGGGCAGTAACTGGGATTATACATCACAATCTGGGACAGTAACTGGGATTATACATCACTAACTGGAATTATACATTACACACTGGGTCAGTAGCTGGGATTATACAGCACACACTGGGACAGTGACTGGGATTGTAGGTCACACACTGGGATAGTAACTGCGATTTTACATCACACACAGGGACAGTAATTGAGATTACACTTCACACGCTGGGACAGTAACTGTGATTAGACATCACACACTGGGATGATAACTGGGATTTTCCATAACAAATTTGGACAGTAACTGGGATTATAGGTCACACACTAGGAAAGTAACTGGGATTATACATCATACACTGGGACTATACATCACATGCTGGGACAGTAACTGGGATTATACATAACAAACTGGGACCGTAACTGGGATTATACATCACAAACTGGAATTGTAACTGGGATTATACATCACACAGGGACTGTAACTGGGATTATACATCACAGACTGCGACAGTAACTGGGATTATTCATCACACTCTGGACAGTAACCAGCATTACACATTATAAACTGGGACAGTAACTGGGATTATACAATACGCACTAGGACAGTAACTGGGATTTTCCATCAAACACTCGGACAGTACCTGGGATTATACATCATATACTGGGACTATACATAACACACTGGGAAAGTAACTGGCTTTATACATCACACAGTGGGACAATAATTGGGATTGTACTTCACACGCAGGGACAATAACTGGGATTATACATCACAGACTGGGACAGCAACGGGGATTATACATAACACAGGGAATGTAACAGGGATTACACATCACACGCTGCAACAGTATCTGGGATTATACATCACACACTGGGACAGTAATAGGGATAATACATCACAAACTGGGACAGTAACTGGGATTATATATCAAAAACTGGGACAGTAACTGGGATTATACATGATACACTGGGAGAGTCACTGGTATTATACATCTCACACAGGGATTCTAACAGTGATAACACACCACACACTGGGACAGTAACTGGGATTATACGTCACAAACTGGGCCAGTAGCTGGGATTATCAATTTCACAATGGGACAGTAACTGAGATGATACATCACAAACTGGGATCATACATAAGGCACTGAGACAGTAACTGGGATTATACATCACTCAAAGGGACAGTAACTGGGATTATCCATCACAACCTACGACAGTAACTGGGATTATACATCACAAACTGGGACAGTAACTGAGATGATACATCAAACACAGGGACTCTAACTGGGATTACACACCACACACTGGGACAGTAACATCGATTAAACATCACACAATGGGACAGTAACTGGGATTATCAATCACATCCTGGGACAGTAACTGGCATTATACATCAAAAACTGGGACAGTAACTGAGATGAAACATCACAGACTGGGATTATACATAAAGCACTGGTACTGTAACTGGGATTATAGAACACACACTGGGACAGTAACTGGGATAATACATCACACACTGGGACAGCAACTGGGATTATACATAACACAGGGACTGTGACAGGGATAACACATCACACACTGGGACAGTATCTGGGATTATGCATCACACACTGGGACAGTAACTGGGATTATACATTACACACTGGGACAGTAACTGGAATTATACATCACAAAGTGGGACTGTAACTGGGATTATACACCACAAACTGGGACAGTACCTGGGATGGTCCATCACACACTGAAACAGTATCTGGGAAAATACATCATACACAAGGACTCTACATCACATGCTGGGACAGTAACTGGGATTATACATCACAATCTGGGACATTAGCCGGGATTATACATCACAAACTGGGACGGTAACTAGGAATATACATCACAAACTGGGACAGTAACTGGGATGATGCATCACACACAGGGTCTGTAACTGGGATTACAAATCACACACAGGGACAGTAACTGGGATTATAAACCACACACTGGGACAATAACTGGGATTATACATGACACACTGGAACAGTAACAGGGATTATACAAAGCACCATGCTGACTGTAACTGGGATTATACATCACACACTGGGACTGTAACTGGGATTATACATCACACAATGGGAAAGTAGCTGGGATTATACATCAGATGCTGGGACAGTGACTGGGATTATCCATCACACAATGGGACAGTAACTGCGATTATACATCACACGCTGGGACAGTAACTGGGATTCTACATCACACACTGGGACAGTGACAGGGATTTGCACCACACACTGGAACAGTAACTGGGAATATCCATCACAAACTGGGACAATAACTGGGATTATAAATCTCACAATGGGACAGTAACTGAGATGATACATCACAAACTTGGACAGTAATTAGGAATGTACATCACACACTGGGAAAGTAGCTAGGATTATACATCCGATACTGGGACAGCGACTGGGATTATCCATCACACAATGGGACGGTAACTGGGATTCTACATTACAAACTGGGAAAGTAGCTGGGATTATACATCACACGCTGGGACAGTGAGGGGGATAATCCATCACACACTGGGACAGTAACTGCGATTATACATCACACGCTGGTACAGTAACTGTGATTAGACATCACACACTGGGATGATAACTGGGATTTTCCATAACAAATTTGGACAGTAACTGGGATTATAGGTCACACACTAGGAAAGTAACTGGGATTATACATCATACACTGGGACTATACATCACATGCTGGGACAGTAACTGGGATTAAACATAACAAACTGGGATCGTAACTGGTATTATACATCACAAACTGGAATTGTAACTGGGATTATACATCACAGACTGCGACAGTAACTGGGATTATTCATCACACTCTGGACAGTAACCAGCATTACACATCATAAACTGGGACAGTAACTGGGATTATACAATACGCACTAGGACAGTAACTGGGATTTTCCATCAAACACTCGGACAGTACCTGGGATTATACATCATATACTGGGACTATACATAACACACTGGGAAAGTAACTGGCTTTATACATCACACAGTGGGACAATAATTGGGATTGTACTTCACACGCAGGGACAATAACTGGGATTATACATCACAGACTGGGACAGCAACGGGGATTATACATAACACAGGGAATGTAACAGGGATTACACATCACACGCTGCAACAGTAACTGGGATTATCCATCACAACCTACGACAGTAACTGCGATTATACATCACACTCTGGGACAGTAACTGGGATTATACATCACAAACTGGGACAGTAACTGGGATTACACATCACAATCTAGGAGAGTAACTCGGATTATACAACAAACACTAGGGCAGTAACTGGGATTATACATCACAATCTGGGACAGTAACTGGGATTATACATCAATAACTGGAATTATACATTACACACCGGGTCAGTAGCTGGGATTATACAGCACACACTGGGACAGTGACTGGGATTGTAGGTCACACACTGGGATAGTAACTGAGATTTTACATCACACACAGGGACAGTAATTGAGATTACACTTCCCACGCTGGGACAGTAACTGTGATTAGACATCGCACACTGGGATGATAACTGGGATTTTCCATAACAAATTTGGACAGTAACTGGGATTATAGGTCACACACTAGGAAAGTAACTGGGATTATACATCATACACTGGGACTATACATCACATGCTGGGACAGTAACTGGGATTATACATAACAAACTGGGATCGTAACTGGGATTATACATCACACTCTGGGACAGTAACTGGTATTATACATCACAAACTGGGACAGTAACTGGGATTACACATCACAATCTAGGAGAGTAACTTGGATTATACAACAAACACTAGGGCAGTAACTGGGATTATACATCACAATCTGGGACAGTAACTGGGATTATACATCAATAACTGGAATTATACATTACACACCGGGTCAGTAGCTGGGATTATACAGCACACACTGGGACAGTGACTGGGATTTGCACCACACACTGGGACAGTAACTGGGATTATCCATCACACACAGGGACAGTAATTGAGATTACACTTCACACGCTGGGACAGTAACTGTGATTAGACATCACACACTGGGATGATAACTGGGATTTTCCATAACAAATTTGGACAGTAACTGGGATTATAGGTCACACACTAGGAAAGTAACTGGGATTATACATCATACACTGGGACTATACATCACATGCTGGGACAGTAACTGGGATTATACATAACAAACTGGGACCGTAACTGGGATTACACATCACAAACTGGAATTGTAACTGGGATTATACATCACAGACTGCGACAGTAACTGGGATTATTCATCACACTCTGGACAGTAACCAGCATTACACATCATAAACTGGGACAGTAACTGGGATTATACAATACGCACTAGGACAGTAACTGGGATTTTCCATCAAACACTCGGACAGTACCTGGGATTATACATCATATACTGGGACTATACATAACACACTGGGAAAGTAACTGGCTTTATACATCACACAGTGGGACAATAATTGGGATTGTACTTCACACGCAGGGACAATAACTGGGATTATACATCACAGACTGGGACAGCAACGGGGATTATACATAACACAGGGACTGTAACAGGGATTACACATCACACGCTGCAACAGTATCTGGGATTATACATCACACACTGGGACAGTAATAGGGATTATACATCACAAACTGGGACAGTAACTGGGATTATATATCAAAAACTGGGACAGTAACTGGGATTGTACATCACTTACTGGGACAATAACTGGTATTATATATCACACACTGGGACACCAACTGGGATTATACATAACACAGGGACTGTAACAGGGATTACACATTACACACTGGGACAGCATCTGGTTTTATATATGACACACTGGAATTGTAACGGGGATTATACAAAACACAGTGGGACTGTAACTGGGATTATACATCACACACTGGGAAAGTAGCTGGTATTATACATCACATGCTGGGACAGTGACTGGGATTATCCATCACACAATCGGACAGTAACTGGGAGTATACATCACACACTGGGACAGTAACTGGGATTCTACATCACACACTGGGACAGTGATTGGGATTTGCACCACACACTGGGACAGTAACTGGGATTATCCATCACAAACCGTGTCAGTAGCTCGGATTCTACATCACAAACTGGGAAATTGGCTGGGATTATACATCACATGCTGGGACAGTGACTGGGATTATCCATCACACACTGGGATAGTAACTGGGATTATACATCACACACTGGGACACTGACTGGGATTGTCCATCACAAACTGGGACAATAACTGGGATTATACATCACAATCTGGGACAGTAATTGGGATTATACATCGCACACTGGGACAGTAACTGGGAAAATACATCAGATACTGGGACAGTAACTGGGATTATACATCACAAACCGGAACATTAACCGGTATAATACATCACTAACTGGCATAGTTACTGGGATTATACATCGCACACTGGGACCGTAACTGGGATTTTCCATCACACACGGGGACAGTAACTGAGATTCTACATCACAAAGTGGGAGAGTAACTGCGATAATACATCACACACTGGGACCGTAACGGATTATACATCACGCATTGAGACACTAATTAGGATTATACATCACACACTGGGACCGTAACTGGGATTATCCATCACACAGTGGGATGGGCATTGGGATTATATATCACAAATTGGGAGATGAACTGGAATTATACATCACACAATGGGACAGTAACTGGGATTATGCATCACAACATTAGGACAGTGACAGGGATTGTACGTCACCGACTGGGATTGTAACTGGGATTATATTTCACACACTGGGACAGTAAATGGGATTATATATCACACACTGGGACAATAACTGGGATTATACATCACACAATGGGACTTTAACTGGGATTATAGGTCAGACACTGGGACAGTAACTGGGATTATACATCAAATGCTCGGACAGTAACTGGGATTGTACATCACAAACTGGGACTGTAACTGGATTTATACATCACACACATGGTCTGTAACTCAATTACAAATGAAACACTGGGACAGTAATTGGGACTGTACATCACATACTGGGACAGAAATTGGGATTATACATGATACACTGGGAGAGTCACTGGTATTATACATCGCACACAGGGATTCTAACAGTGATAACACACCACACACTGGGACAGTAACTGGGATAATACATCACACACTGGGACAGCAACTGGGATTATACATAACACAAGGACTGTGACAGGGATTACACATCACACACTGGGACAGTATCTGGGATTATACATCACACACTGGGACAGTAACTGGGATTATACATCACACACTGGGACAGTAACTGGGATTATACATCACAAAGTGGGACTGTAACTGGGATTATACACCACAAACTGGGACAGTACCTGGGATGGTCCATCACACACTGAAACAGTACCTGGGAAAATACATCATACACAAGGACTCTACATCACATGTTGGGACAGTAACTGGGATTATAGATCACACACTGGGACAGTAACAGATTATACATCACAATCTGGGACAGTAACTGGGATTATACATCACAAACTGGAAGAGTAACTGGGATTATACCTCACACACAGGGACAGTAACTGGGATTATACAACAAACACTAGGACAGTAACTGGGATTATACATCACAAACTGGGACAGTAATTGGGATTATACATCACTAACTGGAATTATACATCACACACTGGGTCAGTAGCTGGGATTATACATCACACACCAGGTCAGTAGCTGGGATTATACAGCTCACACTGGGACAGTGACTGGGATTGTAGGTCACAAACTGGGATAGTAACTGGGATTTTACATCCCAGACAGGGACAATAATTGGGATTAAACTTCACACACTGGGACAGTAACTGTGATTAGACATCACATACTGGGATGGTAACTGTGATTTTCCATAACAAATTTGGACATTAACTGGGATTATATGTCATACACTAGGTAAGTAACTGGGAGTATACGTCATACACTGGGAATATACATCACATGCTGGGACAGTAACTGGGATTATACATCACACACTGGGACCGTAGCTGGGATTATACAGCACAAACTGGAATTGTAACTGCGATTATACATCACACACTGGGACAGCAACTGGGATTATACATAACACAGGGACTGTAACAGGATTTACACATCACACATTGGGACAGTAACTGCAATTATGCATCACACACTGGGACTGTAACTGGGATCATCCATCAAACAGTGGGATTATACAAAACACACTGGGATAGTCACTGGAATTATACATCACAAATCAGCACAGTGACTGGGATTGTGCGTCACACAATGGGATAGCAACTGGAATTATACATAACACACTGGAACAGGAACTGTGATTATACATCACACAATGGGACAGTAACTGGGATTATACATCACAGCATTAGGACAGTGACAGGGATTGTACATCACCAACTGGGATCGTAACCGGGATTATATTTCACACACTGGGACAGTAAATGGGATTATACATCACACACTGGGACAATAACTGGGATTATACATCACACAATGGGACTTTAACTGGGATTATAGGTCAGACACTGGGACAGTAACTGGGATTATACATCACACGCTCGGACAGTAACTGGGATTGTACATCACAAACTGGGACTGTAACTGGATTTATACATCACACACATGGACTGTAACTCAATTACAAATGAAACACTGGGACAGTAACTGGGACTGTACATCACATACTGGGACAGTAACTGGGATTATACATCACACACTGGGACAGTAACTGGGATTATACATCACACACTGGGACAGTAACTGGGATTATACATCACAAAGTGGGACTGTAACTGGGATTATACACAACAAACTGGGACAGTACCTGGGATGGTCCATCACACACTGAAACAGTACCTGGGAAAATACATCATACACAAGGACTCTACATCACATACTGGGACAGTAACTGGGATTTTACATCCCACACAGGGACAGTAATTGGGATTAAACTTCACACACTGGGACAGTAACTGTGATTAGACATGACATACTGGGATGGTAACTGCGATTTTCCATAACACATTTGGACAGTAACTGGGATTATATATCATACACTAGGTAAATAACTGGGATTAAACGTCATACACTGGGACTATACATCACATGCTGGGACAGTAACTGGGATTATACATCACACACTGGGACCATAGCAGGGAGTATACAGCACAAACTGGAATTGTAACTGGGATTATACATCACACACTGGGACAGCAACTGGGATTATACATAACACAGGGACTATAACAGGATTTACACATCACACATTGGGACATTAACTGTGATTATGCTTCACACACTGGGACTGTAACTGAGATCATCCATCACACAGTGGGATTATACAAAACACACTGGGATAGTCACTGGGATTATACATCACAAATCAGGACAGTGACTGGGATTGTTCGTCACACAATGGGATAGCAACTGGAATTATACATAACACACTGGAACAGGAACTGTGATTATACATCACACGCTGGGACAGTAACTGGGATTATACATCACAAAGTGGGCCTGTAACTGGGATTATACACCACAAACTGGGACAGTACCTGGGATGGTCCATCACACATTGAAACAGTACCTGGGAAAATACATCATACACAACGACTCTACATCACAAACTGGGACAGTAACTGGGATTATACATCACACATTGGGATAGTAACTGGGATTATACATCACACACTGGGACAGTAACAGATTATACATCACAATCTGGGACAGTAACTGGGATTATACATCACAAACTGGAAGAGTAACTGGGATTATACATCACACACTGGGACAGTAACTGGGATTATACAACAAACACTAGGACAGTAACTGGGATTATACATCACAAACTGGGACAGTAATTGGGATTATACATCACTAACTGGAATTATACATCACACACTGGGTCAGTAGCTGGGATTATACATCACACACTGGGTCAGTAGCTGGGATTATACAGCTCACACTGGGACAGTGACTGGGATTGTAGGTCACAAACTGGGATAGTAACTGGGATTTTACATCCCACACAGGGACAGTAATTGGGATTAAACTTCACACACTGGGACAGTAACTGTGATTAGACATCACATACTGGGATGGTAACTGCGATTTTCCATAACAAATTTGGACAGTAACTGGGATTATATGTCATACACTAGGTAAGTAACTGGGATTATACGTCATACACACTGGGACTATAGATCACATGCTGGGACAGTAACTGGGATTATACATCACACACTGGGACCGTAGCTGGGATTATACAGCACAAACTGGAATTGTAACTGCGATTATACATCACACACTGGGACAGCAACTGGGATTATACATAACACAGGGACTGTAACAGGATTTACACATCACACATTGGGACAGTAACTGCGGTTATGTATCACACACTGGGACTGTAACTGGGATCATCCATCACGCAGTGGGATTATACAAAACACACTGGGATAGTCACTGGGATTATACATCACAAGTCAGGACAGTGACTGGGATTGTTTGTCACACAATGGGATAGCAACTGGAATTATACATAACACACTGGAACAGGAACTGTGATTATACATCACACACTGGGAAAATAACTGGGATTATAGGTCAGACACTGGGACAGTAACTGGGATTAGACATCACACACTTGGACAGTAACTGGGATGGTATATCATAAACTGGGACAATAACGGGGATTATAAATTACAAACTGCAACAGTAACTGGGATTAGACATCACATACACGGACTGTAACTGGGATTACAAATCACATACAAGGACAGTAACTGAGATTATACATGATGCACTGGAACAGTAACTGGCATTATACAAAACACAATGGGACAGTAACTGGGATTATACATCACACACTGGGAAAGTAGCTGGGATTATACATCACACACAGGGACAGCAACTGGGAGTAACCACCAGACACTGGGACAATAACTGGGATTATACATCACACACTGGGACAGTAACTGGTATTATCCATCACAAATTGGGACAATAACTGGGACTATACATCACAATCCGGGACAGTACCTGGGATTGTACATCACAATCTGGGATAGTAACTGGGATTACGTCATACACTGGGACAGTAAGTGGGATTATACGTCACAAACTGGGATAGTAAATGGGATTATACATCACCCACTGGGACACTGACTGGGATTGTCCATCACAAACTGGGACCATAACTGGGATTATACATCACAAACCGGGACAGTAACCAGGATAATACATCATTAACTGGCATATTAACTGGGATTATACATCGCACACTGGGACAGTAACTGGGATTATATGTCACACACTGGGAAAGTAACTGGGATTATTCATCACACTCTGGGCAGTATCCAAGATGACACGTCATAAACTGGGACAGTAACTGGGATTATACAATACGCACTAGGACAGTAACTGGGATTTTCCATCAAGCATTCGGACAGTACCTGGGATTATACATCATATGCTGGGGCTATACATAACATACTGGGAAAGCAACTGGCATTATACATCACACAGTGGGACAGTAATTGGGATTGTACTTCACACGCTGGGACAGTAACTGGGATTATTCCTTATACACTGGGACAATGACTGGGATTGTACGTCACACAATGGGATAGTAACTGGAATTATACATCACACATTGGAACAGTAACTGTAAGTATTCATCACACACTGGGACAATAACTGGGATTATAGGTCAGACACTGGGACAGTAACTGTGATTATACATCACACACGTGGATAGTAACTGGGATGGTATATCACAAACTGGGACAATAACGGGGATTGTAAATTACAAACTGCAACAGTAACTGGGATTAGACATCACATACACAGACTGTAACTGGGACTACAAATCACACACAAGGACAGTAACTGGGATTATACATGACACACTGGGAAAGTAGCTGGGATTATACGTCATATACAGGGACAGTGACTGGGATTATACATCAAAGACTGGTACAGTAACTGGGATTATACATCACACACAGAGACAGTAACTGGGATTATACATCACACACTGGTACAGTAACTGGTATTCTACATCACAAACTGGGAAAGTAGCTGGGATTATACTTCACACGCTGGGACAGTGACTGGGATGATCCATCACAAACTGGGACAATAACTGGGACTATACATCACAATCTGGGACAGTAACTGGGATTACGTCATAACTGGGACAGTAAGTGGGATTATACGTCACAAACTGGGACAGTGACTGGGATTGTAGGTCACAAGCTGGGATAGTAACTGGGATTTTACATAACACACAGGGACAGTAAGTGGGATTAAACATCACACACTGGGACAGTAACTGTGATTAGACATCACACACTGGGATGGTAACTGCGATTTTCCATAACAAATTTGGATAGTAACTGGGATTATATGTCACACACTAGAACAGTAACTGGGATTATACATCATACACTGGGACTATACATCACATGCTGGAACAGTAACTGGGATAATACATCACACACTGGGATCGTAATTGGGATTATATATCACAAACTGGAATTGTAACTGGGATTATACATCAAACAGGGACTGTAACTGGGATTATACGTCACAAACTGGGACAGTAACTGCGAGTATACATCACTGACTGTGACAGTAAATGGGATTATACATCATACACTGGGACTGTAACTGGGATCATCCATCACACAGTGGGATTATACATTACACACTAGGATAGTCACTGGGATTATACATCACAAATCAGGACAGTGACTACGATTGTGCATCACACACTGGGATAGTCACTGGGATTATACTTTACACACTGGGACAGGACTGGGATTCTACGTCACACAATGGGATAGTAACTGGAATTATACTCACACACTGGAACAGTAACTGTGATTATACATCACACACTGGGACAATAACTGGGATTATAGGTCACACTCTGGGACAGTAACTGGGATTATATATCACACTCTGGGACAGTAACTGGGATTATACATCACACTCTGGGACAGTAACTACGATTACACATCACAAACTGGGACAGTAACTGGGATTATACAACAAACACTAGGACAGTAACTGGGTTTATACATCACAAACTGGGACAGTAATTGGGATTATACATCACTAACTGGAATTATACATCACACACTGGGTCAGTAGCTGGGATTATACAGCACACACTGGGACAGTGACTGGGATTGTAGGTCACACACTGGGATAGTAACTGGGATTTTACATCACACACAGGGATAGTAATTGGGATTAAACATCACACACTGGGACAGTAAATGTGATTAGACGTCACACACGGGGACAGTAACTGTGATTATACGTCACACACTATGAAAGTAACTGGGATTATACATCATACACTGGGACTATACATCACAAACTGGAATTGTAACTGGGATTATACATCACACGTTGGGACAGCAACTGGGATTATACATAACACAGGGACTGTAACAGGATTTACACATCACACATTGGGACAGTAACTGCGATTATACATCACACACTGGGACTGTAACTGTGATTATACATGAGAGACTGGTACAGTAAATGGGATCATCCATCACACAGTGGGATAATACATAACACACTGGGATAGTCACTGGGATTATACATCACAAATCAGGACAGTGACTGGGATCGTACGTCACACAATGAGATAGTAACTGGAATTATACATCATACACTGGAACAGTAACTGATTATACATCACATACTGGGACAATAACTGGGATTATAGGTCAGACACTGGGACAGTAACTGGGATTATACATCACACACTTGGACTGTAACTGGGATCGTATATCACAAACTGGGACAATAATGGGGATTATAAATTAGAAACTGGGACAGTAACTGGGATTATACATTGCACACACGGACTGTAACTGGGATTACAAATCACACACAGGGACAGTAAAGGGGATTATATATGACACACTGGAACAGTAACTGGCATTATACAATATACAGTGGGACTGTAACTTGGATTATACATCACACACTGGGAAAGTAGCTGGGATTATACATCACACGCTTGGACAATGACTGGGATTATCCATCAGACACTGGGACAATAACTGGGATTATATACCGCACACTGGTACAGTAACTGGGATTCTACAGCACAAACTGGGAAAGTAGCTGGGATTATCCATCACACACTGGCACAGTAACTGGTATTATCCATCACAAACTGGGACAATAACTGGGACTATACATCACAATCTGGGACAGTAACTGTGATTGTACATCACATTCTGGGATAGTAACTGGGATAAGGTCACACACTTGGACAGTAAGTGGGATTATACGTCAGAAACTGGGATAGTAACTGGGATTATACATCACCCATTGGGACACTGACTGGAATTGTCCATCACAAACTGGGACATAACTGGGACTATACATCACAATCTGGGACCGTAACTGGGATTGTACATCACAATCTGGGATAGTAACTGGGGTTACGTCACACACTGGGACAGTAAGGATTATACGTCACAAACTGGGATAGTAACTGGGATTATACATCACCCACTGGGACACTGACTGGGATTGTCCATCACAAACTGGGACAATAACTGGGATTATACATCACAATCTGGGACAGTTATTGGGATTAGACATCGCACACTGGGAAAGTAACTGGGAAAATACATCAGATACTGGGACCGTAACTGGGATTGTAGATGACACACTGGGACTGTAACTGGGATTATCCATCACACAGTGGGATTATACAAGACACACTGGATAGTCATTGTGATTGTACATCACAAATTGGGAGAGGAACTGGGATTATACATCACAACCTGGGATTATACATTACACAATGGGACAGTAACTGGGATTATACATCACACACTAGGACAGTGACAGGGATTGTACGTCACCAACTGGGATTGTAACTGGGTTTATAAATCACACACTGGGACAGTAAATGGGGTGATACATCACACACTGGGAATGTACATCACACACTGGGACAATAACTGGGATTATACATCATACAATGGGACTTGAACAGGGATTATAGGTCAGACACTGGGACAGGAACTGGGATAATACATCACACACTGGGACAGTAACTGGGATTGTACATCACAAACTGGGACTGTAACTGGGATTAAACATCACACACATGGACTGTAACTGCGATTACACATGAAACACTGGGACAGTAACTGGGATCATACATCACATACTGGGACTGTAACTGGGATTATACATCACACATTGGGACAGTAACTGGGATTATACTTGATACACTTGGAGAGTCATTGGTATTATACATAGCACACAGGGACTCTAACAGTGATTACACACCACACACTGGGACAGTAACTGGGATTATAAATCTCACACAGGGACAGTAATTGAGATGATACATCACAAACTGGGATCATACATAAGGCACTGGGACAGTAACTGGGATTATACATCACACAAAGGGACAGTAACTGGGATTATCCATCACAACCTGCGATAGTAACTGGGATTATACATCACAAACTGGGACAGTAACTGAGATGATACATCACAAACTGGGATTATACATAAAGCACTGGGACAGTAACTGGGAATATACATCACAAACTGAGACAGTAACTGGGATTATACATCCCACAAAGGGACAGTAACTGTGATTGTACATCACACACTGAAACAGTAACTGTGATTATACATCATAGACTGGGACAAGAACTGTTATTATAGATCAGACACTGGGACAGGAACTGGGATTACACATCACACACTTGGACTGTAACTGGGATTGTATATCACAAACTGGGACAATAACGGGGATTATAAATTACAAATTGGGACAGTAATTGGGATCATACATCACACACAATGACTGTAACCGGGATTACAAATCACACGCAGGGACATTAAATGGGATTATACATGACACACTGGAACAGTAACTGGCATTATACAATATACAGTGGGACTGTAACTGGGATTATACATCACACACTGGGAAAGTAGCTGGGATTATACATCACACGCTGGGACAGTGACTGGCATTATCCATAAAACACTGGGACAATAACTGGGATTATGCATCACACACTGGTACAGTAACTGGGATTCGACATCACAAACTAGGAAAGTAGCTGGGATTCTACATCACACACTGGGACAGTGACAGGGATTTGCACCACACACTGGGACAGTAAATGGGATTATCCATCACAAACTGGGACAATAACTGGGATTATAAATCTCACAATGGGACAGTAACTGAGATGATACATCACAAACTGGGACAGTAATTGGGATTGTACATCACACACTGAGAAAGTAGCTGGGATTATACATCCGATGCTGGGACAGTGACTGGGATTATCCATCACACAATGGGACAGTACTGGGATTCTACATTACAAACTGGGAAAGTAGCTGGGATTATACATCACACGCTGGGACAGTGAGTGGGATAATCCATCACACGCTGGGACAGTAACTGGGATTGTACATCACAAACTGGGACAGTAACTGGGTATTATACATCACACACATGGACTGTAACTGCGATTACACATGAAACACTGGGAGAGAAACTGGTATTATACATCGCACACAGGGACAGTAACTGAGATGATACATCACAAACTGGGATCATACATAAGGCACTGGGACAGTAACTGGGATTATACATCATACAAAGGGAAAGTAACAATGATTGTCCATCACAACCTGCGACGGGAACTGGGATTATACATCACAAACTGGGACAGTAACTGGGATTATACATCACACAAAGGGACAGTAACTGGGATTGTACATCAAACCCTGGGACAGTAACTGGGATTATACATCACACACTGGGACCATAACTGGGAATATACAGCACACACTGGGACAGTGACTGGGATTGTAGGTCACACAGTGGGATAGTAATTGGGACTTTACATCACACACAGGGACAATAACTGGGGTTATACATCACACACTGGGAAAGTAACTGGGATTATACATCACACACTGGGACAGTAACTGGGATTATACATCACACACTGGGACAATAACTGGGATTATACATCATACACTGGGAGAGTAACTGGTATTATACATCGCACACAGGGACTCTAAATGTGATTACACACCACACACTGGGAAAGTAACTGGGATTATACGTCACAAACTGGGACAGTAACTGCGATTATACATCACAAAGTGAGATAGTAACTGCGATTATACATCACAAACTGGGACAGCAACGGGGATTATACATAACACAGGGACTGTAACAGGGATTACACATCACTCACTGGGACAGTAATTGGAATTATACATCATATGCTGGGACTATACATCACATACTGGGAAATTAACTGGCATTATACATCACACAGTGGGAAAGTATTTGGGATTCTACATCACACACTGGGACAGTGACAGGGATTTGCACCTCACACTGGGACAGTAACTGGGATTATCCATCACAAACTGGGACAATAACTGGGATTATAAATCTCACAATGGGACAGTAACTGAGATGATACATCACAAACTGGGACAGTAATCGGGATTGTACATCACACACTGGGAAAGTAGCTGGGATTATACATCCGATGCTGGGACAGTGACTGGGATTATCCATCACACAATGGGACAGTACTGGGATTCTACATTACAAACTGGGAAAGTAGCTGGGATTATACATCACACGCTGGGACAGTGAGTGGGATAATCCATTACACACTGGGACAGTAACTGCGATTATACATCACAAACTGGGACAGTAACTGGGATTGTACATCACAAACTGGGACAGTAACTGGGTATTATACATCACACACATGGACTGTAACTGCGATTGCACATGAAACACTGGGAGAGTCACTGGTATTATACATCGCACACAGGGACTCTAACAATCATTACATACCACACACTGGGACAGCAACTGGGATTATACATCAGAAACTGGGACAGTAACTGGGATTATAAATCTCACATTGGGACAGTAACTGATATGATACATCACAAACTGGGATCATACATAAGGCACTGGGACAGTAACTGGGATTATACATCATACAAAGGGAAAGTAACAGGGATTATCCATCACAACCTGCGACGGGAACTGGGATTATACATCACAAACTGGGACAGTAACTGGGATTATACATCACACAAAGGGACAGTAACTGGGATTGTACATCAAACCCTGGGACAGTAACTGGGATTATACATCACACACTGGGACAGTAACTGGGATTATACATCACACACTGGGACAGTGACTGGGATTGTCGGTCACACAATGGTATAGTAACTGGGACTTTACATCACACACAGGGACAGTAACTGGGGTTATACATCACACACTGGGACAGTAACTGGGATTATACAACACACAGTGGGATAGTAATTGGGAATGTACTTCACATGCTGGGACATTAAATGGGATTATACATCACATAATGGGACAGTAACTGGGATTATACATCACAAACTGGGAGAGGAACTGGGATTATACATCACACAGGGACTGTAACTGGGATTACACATCACAAACTAGGACAGTAACTAGGATTATACAGCACATACTGGGACACTAACCGGGATTATACATCACCAACTGGGACAGCAACTGGGATCACACATCACAAACTGGGACAGTAACTGGGATTTTCCATCAAACACTGGGACAGTACCTGAAATTATACATCATACACTGGGACTATACATCACATACTGGCGAATTAACTGGCATTATACATCACACACTGGGACAGTATTTGGGATTGTACGTCACATGCATAGACAATAACTGGGATTATACATCACACACTGGGAAAGTAACTGCGATTATACATCACACACTGGGACAGTAACTTCGATTATACATCACAAAGTGGGACAGTAACTGCGATTATACATCACAAACTGGGACAGCAACGGGGATTATACATAACACAGGGACTGTAACAGGGATTACACATCACACACTGGGACAGTAACTGGGATTATACATCATATGCTGGGACTATACATCACATACTGGGAAATTAACTGGCATTATACATCATACAGTGGGAAAGTATTTGGGATTCTACATCACACACTGGGACAGTGACAGGGATTTGCACCACACACTGGGACAGTAACTGGGATTATCCATCACAAACTGGGACAATAACTGGGATTATAAATCTCACAATGGGACAGTAACTGAGATGATACATCACAAACTGGGACAGTAATTGGGATTGTACATCACACACTGGGAAAGTAGCTGGGATTATACATCCGATGCTGGGACAGTGACTGGGATTATCCATCACACAATGGGACAGTACTGGGATTCTACATTACAAACTGGGAAAGTAGCTGGGATTATACATCACACGCTGGGACAGTGAGTGGGATAATCCATCACACACTGGGACAGTAACTGCGATTATACATCACACGCTGGGACAGTAACTGGGATTGTACATCACAAACTGGGACAGTAACTGGGTATTATACACCACACACATGGACTGTAACTGCGATTACACATGAAACACTGGGAGAGAAACTGGTATTATACATCGCACACAGGGACTCTAACAATCATTACATACCACACACTGGGACAGTAACTGGGATTATACATCAGAAACTGGGACAGTAACTGGGATTATAAATCTCACATTGGGACAGTAACTGAGATGATACATCACAAACTGGGATCATACATAAGGCACTGGGACAGTAACTGGGATTATACATCATACAAAGGGAAAGTAACAGGGATTATCCATCACAACCTGCGACGGGAACTGGGATTATACATCACAAACTGGGTCAGTAACTGGGATTATACATCTCACAAAGGTACAGTAACTGGGATTGTATATCAAACCCTGGGACAGTAACTGGGATTATACATCACACACTGGGACCATAACTGGGAATATACAGCACACACTGGGACAGTGACTGGGATTGTATGTCACACCGTGGGATAGTAATTGGGACTTTACATCACACCCAGGGACAGTAACTGGGGTTATACATCACACACTGGGAAAGTAACTGGGATTATACATCACACACTGGGACAGTGACTGGGATTGTCGGTCACCCAATGGTATAGTAACTGGGACTTTACATCACACACAGGGACAGTAACTGGGGTTATACATCACACACTGTGACAGTAACTGGGATTATACACACACAGCGGGATAGTAATTGGGAATGTACTTCACATGCTGGGACATTAAATGGGATTATACATCACATAATGGGACAGTAACTGGGATTATACATTACAAACTGGGACAGGAACTGGGATTGTACATCACACAGGGACTGTAACTGGGATTACACATCACAAACTAGGACAGTAACTAGGATTATACAGCACATACTGGGACACTAACCGGGATTATACATCACAAATTGGGACAGTAACTGGGATTACACATCACAAACTGGGACAGTAACTGGGATTTTCCATCAAACACTGGGACAGTACCTGAGATTAGACATCATACACTGGGACTATACATCACATACTGGCGAATTAACTGGCATTATACATCACACACTGGGACAGTATTTGGGATTGTACGTCACACGCATAGACAATAACTGGGATTATACATCACACACTGGGAAAGTAAATGCGATTATACATCACACACTGGGACAGTAACTGCGATTATACATCAATAAGTGGGACAGTAACTGCGATTATACATCACAAACTGGGACAGCAACGGGGATTATACATAACACAGGGACTGTAACAGGGATTACACATCACTCACTGGGAAATTAACTGGCATTATACATCACACAGTGGGAAAGTATTTGGGATTCTACATCACACACTGGGACAGTGACAGGGATTTGCACCTCACACTGGGACAGTAACTGGGATTATCCATCACAAACTGGGACAATAACTGGGATTATAAATCTCACAATGGGACAGTAACTGAGATGATACATCACAAACTGGAACAGTAATTGGGATTGTACATCACACATTGGGAAAGTAGCTGGGATTATACATCCGATGCTGGGATAGTGACTGGGATTATCAATCACACAATGGGACAGTACTGGGATTCTACATTACAAACTGGGAAAGTAGCTGGGATTATACATCACACGCTGGGACAGTGAGTGGGATAATCCATCACACACTGGGACAGTAACTGCGATTATACATCACACGCTGGGACAGTAACTGGGATTGTACATCACAAACTGGGACAGTAACTGGGTATTATACATCACACACATGGACTGTAACTGCGATTACACATGAAACACTGGGAGAGTCACTGGTATTATACATAGCACACAGGGACTCTAACAATCATTACATACCACACACTAGGACAGTAACTGGGATTATACATCAGAAACTGGGACAGTAACTGGGATTATACATCATACACTGGGACTATACATCACATGCTGGGACAGTAACTGGGATTATACACAACAAACTGGGACCGTAACTGGGATTATACATCACAAACTGGAATTGTAACTGGGATTATACATCACACAGGGACTGTAACTGGGATTATACATCACAGACTGCGACAGTAACTGGGATTATTCATCACATTCTGGACAGTAACCAGGATTACACATCATAAACTGGGACAGTAACTGGGATTATACAATACGCACTAGGACAGTAACTGGGATTTTCCATCAAACACTCGGACAGTACCTGGGATTATACATCATATACTGGGACTATACATAACACACTGGGAAAGTAACTGGCTTTATACATCACACAGTGGGACAATAATTGGGATTGTACTTCACACGCAGGGACAATAACTGGGATTATACATCACAGACTGGGACAGCAACGGGGATTATACATAACACAGGGACTGTAACAGGGATTACACATCACACGCTGCAACAGTATCTGGGATTATACATCACACACTGGGACAGTAATAGGGATTATACATCACAAACTGGGACAGTAACTGGGATTATATATCAAAAACTGGGACAGTAACTGGGATTGTACATCACTCACTTGGACAATAACTGGTATTATATATCACACACTGTGACACCAACTGGGATTATACATAACACAGGGACTGTAACAGGGATTACACATTACACACTGGGACAGCATCTGGTTTTATATATGACACACTGGAATTGTAACGGGGATTATACAAGACACAGTGGGACTGTAACTGGGATTATACATCACACACTGAGAAAGTAGCTGGTATTATACATCACATGCTGGGACAGTGACTGGGATTATCCATCACACAATCGGACAGTAACTGGGAGTATACATCACACACTGGGACAGTAACTGGGATTCTACATCACACACTGGGACAGTGACTGGGATTTGCACCACACACTGGGACAATAACTGCGACTACACATCACAATCTGTGACAGTAACTGGGATTGGACATCAGAATCTGGGATAATAACTGGACAGTAACTGAGATTATACATTACCCACTGGGACAGTAACTGGTATTATACATCATACACTGGGACAGTAACTGGTATTATACATCACAAGCCGGTTCAGTAGCTCGGATTCTACATCACAAACTGGGAAATTGGCTGGGATTATACATCACACGCTGGGACAGTGACTGGGATTATACATCACACACTGGGACACTGACTGGGATTGTCCATCACAAACTGGGACAATAACTGGGATTATACATCACAATCTGGGACAGTAATTGGGATTATACATTGCACACTGGGACAGTAACTGGGAAAATACATCAGATACTGGGACGGTAACTGGGATTATACATCACACACTGGGACAGTACCTGGGATTATACATCACAAACTGGAACATTAACCGGGATAATACATCACTAACTGGCATAGTTACTGGGATTATACATCGCACACTGGGACCTTAACTGGGATTTTCCATCACACACGGGGACAGTAACTGAGATTCTACATCACAAAGTGGGAGAGTAACTGCGATAATACATCACACACTGGGACCGTAACGGATTATACATCACGCATTGAGACACTAATTAGGATTATACATCACACACTGGGACCGTAACTGGGATTATAGATCACACACTGGGACTGTAACTGGGATTATCCATCACACAGTGGGATAGGCATTGGGATTATATATCAGAAATTGGGAGAGGAACTGGGATTATACATCACACAATGGGACAGTAACTGGGATTATACATCACAACATTAGGACAGTGACAGGGATTGTACGTCACCGACTGGGATTGTAACTGGGATTATATTTCACACACTGGGACAGTAAATGGGATTATACATCACACACTGGGACAATAACTGGGATTATACATCACACAATGGGACTTTAACTGGGATTATAGGTCAGACACTGGGACAGTAACTGGGATTATACATCACACGCTCGGACAGTAACTGGGATTGTACATCACAAACTAGGACTGTAACTGGATATATACAAAACACACATGGACTGTAACTCGATTACAAATGAAACACTGGGACAGTAATTGGGACCGTACATCACATACTGGGACAGTAACTGGGATTATACATCACACATTGGGACAGAAACTGGGATTATACATGATACACTGGGAGAGTCACTGGTATTATACATCTCACACAGGGATTCTAACAGTGATAACACACCACACACTGGGACAGTAACTGGGATTATACGTCACAAACTGGGCCAGTAGCTGGGATTATCAATTTCACAATGGGACAGTAACTGAGATGATACATCACAAACTGGGATCATACATAAGGCACTGAGACAGTAACTGGGATTATACATCACTCAAAGGGACAGTAACTGGGATTATCCATCACAACCTACGACAGTAACTGGGATTATACATCACAAACTGGGACAGTAACTGAGATGATACATCAAACACAGGGACTCTAACTGGGATTACACACCACACACTGGGACAGTAACACGGATTAAACATCACACAATGGGACAGTAACTGGGATTATCAATCACATCCTGGGACAGTAACTGGCATTATACATCAAAAACTGGGACAGTAACTGAGATGAAACATCACAGACTGGGATTATACATAAAGCACTGGTACAGTAACTGGGATTATAGAACACACACTGGGACAGTAACTGGGATAATACATCACACACTGGGACAGCAACTGGGATTATACATAACACAGGGACTGTGACAGGGATAACACATCACACACTGGGACAGTATCTGGGATTATGCATCACACACTGGGACAGTAACTGGGATTATACATCACAAACTGGGACAGTAACTGGAATTATACATCACAAAGTGGGACTGTAACTGGGATTATACACCACAAACTGGGACAGTACCTGGGATGGTCCATCACACACTGAAACAGTATCTGGGAAAATACATCATACACAAGGACTCTACATCACATGCTGGGACAGTAACTGGGATTATACATCACAATCTGGGACATTAGCCGGGATTATACATCACAAACCGGGACGGTAACTAGGAATATACATCACAAACTGGGACAGTAACTGGGATGATGCATCACACACAGGGTCTGTAACTGGGATTACAAATCACACACAGGGACAGTAACTGGGATTATAAACCACACACTGGGACAATAACTGGGATTATACATGACACACTGGAACAGTAACAGGGATTATACAAAGCACCGTGCTGACTGTAACTGGAATTATACATCACACACTGGGACTGTAACTGGGATTATACATCACACACTGGGAAAGTAGCTGGGATTATACATCAGATGCTGGGACAGTGACTGGGATTATCCATCACACAATGGGACAGTAACTGGGATTCTACATCACACACTGGGACAGTGACAGGGATTTGCACCACACACTGGAACAGTAACTGGGAATAACACTCACAAACTGGGACAATAACTGGGATTATAAATCTCACAATGGGACAGTAACTGAGATGATACATCACAAACTTGGACAGTAATTAGGAATGTACATCACACACTGGGAAAGTAGCTAGGATTATACATCCGATACTGGGACAGTGACTGGGATTATCCATCACACAATGGGACGGTAACTGGGATTCTACATTACAAACTGGGAAAGTAGCTGGGATTAGACATCACATGCTGGGACAGTGAGTGGGATAATCCATCACACACTGGGACAGTAACTGCGATTATACATCACACGCTGGGACAGTAACTGTGATTAGACATCACACATTGGGATGATAACTGGGATTTTCCATAACAAATTTGGACAGTAACTGGGATTATAGGTCACACACTAGGAAAGTAACTGGGATTATACATCATACACTGGGACTATACATCACATGCTGGGACAGTAACTGGGATTATACATAACAAACTGGGACCGTAACTGGGATTATACATCACACTCTGGGACAGTAACTGGGATTATACATCACAAACTGGGACAGTAACTGGGATTACACATCACAATCTAGGAGAGTAACTGCGATTATACAACAAACACTAGGGCAGTAACTGGGATTATACATCACAATCTGGGACAGTAACTGGGATTATACATCACTAACTGGAATTATACATCACACACTGGGTCAGTAGCTGGGATTATACAGCACACACTGGGACAGTGACTGGGATTTGCACCACACACTGGGACAGTAACTGGGATTATCCATCACACACAGGGACAGTAATTGAGATTACACTTCACACGCTGGGACAGTAACTGTGATTAGACATCACACACTGGGATGATAACTGGGATTTTCCATAACAAATTTGGACAGTAACTGGGATTATAGGTCACACACTAGGAAAGTAACTGGGATTATACATCATACACCGGGACTATACATCACATGCTGGGACAGTAACTGGGATTAAACATAACAAACTGGGATCGTAACTGGTATTATACATCACAAACTGGAATTGTAACTGGGATTATACATCACACAGGGACTGTAACTGGGATTATACATCACAGACTGCGACAGTAACTGGGATTATTCATCACACTCTGGACAGTAACCAGCATTACACATCATAAACTGGGACAGTAACTGGGATTATACAATACGCACTAGGACAGTAACTGGGATTTTCCATCAAACACTCGGACAGTACCTGGGATTATACATCATATACTGGGACTATACATAACACACTGGGAAAGTAACTGGCTTTATACATCACACAGTGGGACAATAATTGGGATTGTACTTCACACGCAGGGACAATAACTGGGATTATACATCATAGACTGGGACAGCAATGGGGATTATACATAACACAGGGAATGTAACAGGGATTACACATCACACGCTGCAACAGTATCTGGGATTATACATCACACACTGGGACAGTAATAGGGATTATACATCACAAACTGGGACAGTAACTGGGATTATATATCAAAAACTGGGACAGTAACTGGGATTGTACATCACTCACTGGGACAATAACTGGTATTATATATCACACACTGGGACACCAACTGGGATTATACATAACACAGGGACTGTAACAGGGATTATACATTACACACTGGGACAGCATCTGGTTTTATATATGACACACTGGAATTGTAACGGGGATTATACAAGACACAGTGGGACTGTAACTAGGATTATACATCACACACTGGGAAAGTAGCTGGTATTATACATCCCATGCTGGGACAGTGACTGGGATTATCCATCACACAATCGGACAGTAACTGGAATTATACATCACACACTGGGACAGTAACTGGGATTCTACATCACACACTGGGACAGTGACTGGGATTTGCACCACACACTGGGACAGTAACTGGGATTATCCATCACAAACTGGGACAATAACTGGGACTATACATCACAATCTGTGACAGTAACTGGGATTGGACATCAGAATCTGGGATTCTACATCACAATCTGGGACAGTAATTGGGATTATACATTGCACACTGGGACAGTAACTGGGAAAATACATCAGATACTGGGACAGTAACTGGGATTATACATCACACAGTGGGACTGTACCTGGGATTATACATCACAAACTGGAACATTAACCGGGATAATACATCACTAACTGGCATAGTTACTGGGATTATACATCGCACACTGGGACCGTAACTGGAATTTTCCATCACACACGGGGACAGTAACTGAGATTCTACATCACAAAGTGGGAGAGTAACTGCGATAATACATCACACACTGGGACCGTAACGGATTATACATCACGCATTGAGACACTAATTAGGATTATACATCACACACTGGGACCGTAACTGGGATTATAGATCACACACTGGGACTGTAACTGGGATTATCCATCACACAGTGGGATAGGCATTGGGATTATATATCACAAATTGGGAGAAGAACTGGGATTATACATCACACAATGGGACAGTAACTGGGATTATACATCACAACATTAGGACAGTGACAGGGATTGTATGTCACCGACTGGGATTGTAACTGGGATTATATTTCACACACTGGGACAGTAAATGGGATTATACATCACACACTGGGACAATAACTGGGATTATACATCACACAATGGGACTTTAACTGGGATTATAGGTCAGACACTGGGACAGTAACTGGGATTATACATCACACGCTCGGACAGTAACTGGGATTGTACATCACAAACTGGGACTGTAACTGGATTTATACAAAACACACATGGACTGTAACTCGATTACAAATGAAACACTGGGACAGTAATTGGGACTGTACATCACATAATGGGACAGTAACTGGGATTATACATCACGCATTGGGACAGAAACTGGGATTATACATGATACACTGGGAGAGTCACTGGTATTATACATCGCACACAGGGATTCTAACAGTGATAACACACCACACACTGGGACAGTAACTGGGATTATACGTCACAAACTGGGACAGTAGCTGGGATTATAAATTTCACAAAGGGACAGTAACTGAGATGATACATCACAAACTGGGATCATACATAAGGCACTGAGACAGTAACTGGGATTATACATCACAAACTGGGACAGTAACTGGGATTACACATCACAATCTAGGAGAGTAACTCGGATTATACAACAAACACTAGGGCAGTAACTGGGATTATACATCACAATCTGGGACAGTAACTGGGATTATACATCACTAACTGGAATTATACATTACACACTGGGTCAGTAGCTGGGATTATACAGCACACACTGGGACAGTGACTGGGATTGTAGGTCACACACTGGGATAGTAACTGCGATTTTACATCACACACAGGGACAGTAATTGAGATTACACTTCACACGCTGGGACAGTAACTGTGATTAGACATCACACACTGGGATGATAACTGGGATTTTCCATAACAAATTTGGACAGTAACTGGGATTATAGGTCACACACTAGGAAAGTAACTGGGATTATACATCATACACTGGGACTATACATCACATGCTGGGACAGTAACTGGGATTATACATAACAAACTGGGACCGTAACTGGGATTATACATCACAAACTGGAATTGTAACTGGGATTATACATCACACAGGGACTGTAACTGGGATAATACATCACAGACTGCGACAGTAACTGGGATTATTCATCACACTCTGGACAGTAACCAGCATTACACATTATAAACTGGGACAGTAACTGGGATTATACAATACGCACTAGGACAGTAACTGGGATTTTCCATCAAACACTCGGACAGTACCTGGGATTATACATCATATACTGGGACTATACATAACACACTGGGAAAGTAACTGGCTTTATACATCACACAGTGGGACAATAATTGGGATTGTACTTCACACGCAGGGACAATAACTGGGATTATACATCACAGACTGGGACAGCAACGGGGATTATACATAACACAGGGAATGTAACAGGGATTACACATCACACGCTGCAACAGTATCTGGGATTATACATCACACACTGGGACAGTAATAGGGATAATACATCACAAACTGGGACAGTAACTGGGATTATATATCAAAAACTGGGACAGTAACTGGGATTATACATGATACACTGGGAGAGTCACTGGTATTATACATCTCACACAGGGATTCTAACAGTGATAACACACCACACACTGGGACAGTAACTGGGATTATACGTCACAAACTGGGCCAGTAGCTGGGATTATCAATTTCACAATGGGACAGTAACTGAGATGATACATCACAAACTGGGATCATACATAAGGCACTGAGACAGTAACTGGGATTATACATCACTCAAAGGGACAGTAACTGGGATTATCCATCACAACCTACGACAGTAACTGGGATTATACATCACAAACTGGGACAGTAACTGAGATGATACATCAAACACAGGGACTCTAACTGGGATTACACACCACACACTGGGACAGTAACATCGATTAAACATCACACAATGGGACAGTAACTGGGATTATCAATCACATCCTGGGACAGTAACTGGCATTATACATCAAAAACTGGGACAGTAACTGAGATGAAACATCACAGACTGGGATTATACATAAAGCACTGGTACTGTAACTGGGATTATAGAACACACACTGGGACAGTAACTGGGATAATACATCACACACTGGGACAGCAACTGGGATTATACATAACACAAGGGACTGTGACAGGGATAACACATCACACACTGGGACAGTATCTGGGATTATGCATCACACACTGGGACAGTAACTGGGATTATACATTACACACTGGGACAGTAACTGGAATTATACATCACAAAGTGGGACTGTAACTGGGATTATACACCACAAACTGGGACAGTACCTGGGATGGTCCATCACACACTGAAACAGTATCTGGGAAAATACATCATACACAAGGACTCTACATCACATGCTGGGACAGTAACTGGGATTATACATCACAATCTGGGACATTAGCCGGGATTATACATCACAAACTGGGACGGTAACTAGGAATATACATCACAAACTGGGACAGTAACTGGGATGATGCATCACACACAGGGTCTGTAACTGGGATTACAAATCACACACAGGGACAGTAACTGGGATTATAAACCACACACTGGGACAATAACTGGGATTATACATGACACACTGGAACAGTAACAGGGATTATACAAAGCACCATGCTGACTGTAACTGGGATTATACATCACACACTGGGACTGTAACTGGGATTATACATCACACAATGGGAAAGTAGCTGGGATTATACATCAGATGCTGGGACAGTGACTGGGATTATCCATCACACAATGGGACAGTAACTGCGATTATACATCACACGCTGGGACAGTAACTGGGATTCTACATCACACACTGGGACAGTGACAGGGATTTGCACCACACACTGGAACAGTAACTGGGAATATCCATCACAAACTGGGACAATAACTGGGATTATAAATCTCACAATGGGACAGTAACTGAGATGATACATCACAAACTTGGACAGTAATTAGGAATGTACATCACACACTGGGAAAGTAGCTAGGATTATACATCCGATACTGGGACAGCGACTGGGATTATCCATCACACAATGGGACGGTAACTGGGATTCTACATTACAAACTGGGAAAGTAGCTGGGATTATACATCACACGCTGGGACAGTGAGGGGGATAATCCATCACACACTGGGACAGTAACTGCGATTATACATCACACGCTGGTACAGTAACTGTGATTAGACATCACACACTGGGATGATAACTGGGATTTTCCATAACAAATTTGGACAGTAACTGGGATTATAGGTCACACACTAGGAAAGTAACTGGGATTATACATCATACACTGGGACTATACATCACATGCTGGGACAGTAACTGGGATTAAACATAACAAACTGGGATCGTAACTGGTATTATACATCACAAACTGGAATTGTAACTGGGATTATACATCACAGACTGCGACAGTAACTGGGATTATTCATCACACTCTGGACAGTAACCAGCATTACACATCATAAACTGGGACAGTAACTGGGATTATACAATACGCACTAGGACAGTAACTGGGATTTTCCATCAAACACTCGGACAGTACCTGGGATTATACATCATATACTGGGACTATACATAACACACTGGGAAAGTAACTGGCTTTATACATCACACAGTGGGACAATAATTGGGATTGTACTTCACACGCAGGGACAATAACTGGGATTATACATCACAGACTGGGACAGCAACGGGGATTATACATAACACAGGGAATGTAACAGGGATTACACATCACACGCTGCAACAGTAACTGGGATTATCCATCACAACCTACGACAGTAACTGCGATTATACATCACACTCTGGGACAGTAACTGGGATTATACATCACAAACTGGGACAGTAACTGGGATTACACATCACAATCTAGGAGAGTAACTCGGATTATACAACAAACACTAGGGCAGTAACTGGGATTATACATCACAATCTGGGACAGTAACTGGGATTATACATCAATAACTGGAATTATACATTACACACCGGGTCAGTAGCTGGGATTATACAGCACACACTGGGACAGTGACTGGGATTGTAGGTCACACACTGGGATAGTAACTGAGATTTTACATCACACACAGGGACAGTAATTGAGATTACACTTCCCACGCTGGGACAGTAACTGTGATTAGACATCGCACACTGGGATGATAACTGGGATTTTCCATAACAAATTTGGACAGTAACTGGGATTATAGGTCACACACTAGGAAAGTAACTGGGATTATACATCATACACTGGGACTATACATCACATGCTGGGACAGTAACTGGGATTATACATAACAAACTGGGATCGTAACTGGGATTATACATCACACTCTGGGACAGTAACTGGTATTATACATCACAAACTGGGACAGTAACTGGGATTACACATCACAATCTAGGAGAGTAACTTGGATTATACAACAAACACTAGGGCAGTAACTGGGATTATACATCACAATCTGGGACAGTAACTGGGATTATACATCAATAACTGGAATTATACATTACACACCGGGTCAGTAGCTGGGATTATACAGCACACACTGGGACAGTGACTGGGATTTGCACCACACACTGGGACAGTAACTGGGATTATCCATCACACACAGGGACAGTAATTGAGATTACACTTCACACGCTGGGACAGTAACTGTGATTAGACATCACACACTGGGATGATAACTGGGATTTTCCATAACAAATTTGGACAGTAACTGGGATTATAGGTCACACACTAGGAAAGTAACTGGGATTATACATCATACACTGGGACTATACATCACATGCTGGGACAGTAACTGGGATTATACATAACAAACTGGGACCGTAACTGGGATTACACATCACAAACTGGAATTGTAACTGGGATTATACATCACAGACTGCGACAGTAACTGGGATTATTCATCACACTCTGGACAGTAACCAGCATTACACATCATAAACTGGGACAGTAACTGGGATTATACAATACGCACTAGGACAGTAACTGGGATTTTCCATCAAACACTCGGACAGTACCTGGGATTATACATCATATACTGGGACTATACATAACACACTGGGAAAGTAACTGGCTTTATACATCACACAGTGGGACAATAATTGGGATTGTACTTCACACGCAGGGACAATAACTGGGATTATACATCACAGACTGGGACAGCAACGGGGATTATACATAACACAGGGACTGTAACAGGGATTACACATCACATGCTGCAACAGTATCTGGGATTATACATCACACACTGGGACAGTAATAGGGATTATACATCACAAACTGGGACAGTAACTGGGATTATATATCAAAAACTGGGACAGTAACTGGGATTGTACATCACTTACTGGGACAATAACTGGTATTATATATCACACACTGGGACACCAACTGGGATTATACATAACACAGGGACTGTAACAGGGATTACACATTACACACTGGGACAGCATCTGGTTTTATATATGACACACTGGAATTGTAACGGGGATTATACAAAACACAGTGGGACTGTAACTGGGATTATACATCACACACTGGGAAAGTAGCTGGTATTATACATCACATGCTGGGACAGTGACTGGGATTATCCATCACACAATCGGACAGTAACTGGGAGTATACATCACACACTGGGACAGTAACTGGGATTCTACATCACACACTGGGACAGTGATTGGGATTTGCACCACACACTGGGACAGTAACTGGGATTATCCATCACAAACCGTGTCAGTAGCTCGGATTCTACATCACAAACTGGGAAATTGGCTGGGATTATACATCACATGCTGGGACAGTGACTGGGATTATCCATCACACACTGGGATAGTAACTGGGATTATACATCACACACTGGGACACTGACTGGGATTGTCCATCACAAACTGGGACAATAACTGGGATTATACATCACAATCTGGGACAGTAATTGGGATTATACATCGCACACTGGGACAGTAACTGGGAAAATACATCAGATACTGGGACAGTAACTGGGATTATACATCACAAACCGGAACATTAACCGGTATAATACATCACTAACTGGCATAGTTACTGGGATTATACATCGCACACTGGGACCGTAACTGGGATTTTCCATCACACACGGGGACAGTAACTGAGATTCTACATCACAAAGTGGGAGAGTAACTGCGATAATACATCACACACTGGGACCGTAACGGATTATACATCACGCATTGAGACACTAATTAGGATTATACATCACACACTGGGACCGTAACTGGGATTATCCATCACACAGTGGGATGGGCATTGGGATTATATATCACAAATTGGGAGATGAACTGGAATTATACATCACACAATGGGACAGTAACTGGGATTATGCATCACAACATTAGGACAGTGACAGGGATTGTACGTCACCGACTGGGATTGTAACTGGGATTATATTTCACACACTGGGACAGTAAATGGGATTATATATCACACACTGGGACAATAACTGGGATTATACATCACACAATGGGACTTTAACTGGGATTATAGGTCAGACACTGGGACAGTAACTGGGATTATACATCAAACGCTCGGACAGTAACTGGGATTGTACATCACAAACTGGGACTGTAACTGGATTTATACATCACACACATGGTCTGTAACTCAATTACAAATGAAACACTGGGACAGTAATTGGGACTGTACATCACATACTGGGACAGAAATTGGGATTATACATGATACACTGGGAGAGTCACTGGTATTATACATCGCACACAGGGATTCTAACAGTGATAACACACCACACACTGGGACAGTAACTGGGATAATACATCACACACTGGGACAGCAACTGGGATTATACATAACACAAGGACTGTGACAGGGATTACACATCACACACTGGGACAGTATCTGGGATTATACATCACACACTGGGACAGTAACTGGGATTATACATCACACACTGGGACAGTAACTGGGATTATACATCACAAAGTGGGACTGTAACTGGGATTATACACCACAAACTGGGACAGTACCTGGGATGGTCCATCACACACTGAAACAGTACCTGGGAAAATACATCATACACAAGGACTCTACATCACATGTTGGGACAGTAACTGGGATTATAGATCACACACTGGGACAGTAACAGATTATACATCACAATCTGGGACAGTAACTGGGATTATACATCACAAACTGGAAGAGTAACTGGGATTATACCTCACACACAGGGACAGTAACTGGGATTATACAACAAACACTAGGACAGTAACTGGGATTATACATCACAAACTGGGACAGTAATTGGGATTATACATCACTAACTGGAATTATACATCACACACTGGGTCAGTAGCTGGGATTATACATCACACACCAGGTCAGTAGCTGGGATTATACAGCTCACACTGGGACAGTGACTGGGATTGTAGGTCACAAACTGGGATAGTAACTGGGATTTTACATCCCAGACAGGGACAATAATTGGGATTAAACTTCACACACTGGGACAGTAACTGTGATTAGACATCACATACTGGGATGGTAACTGTGATTTTCCATAACAAATTTGGACATTAACTGGGATTATATGTCATACACTAGGTAAGTAACTGGGAGTATACGTCATACACTGGGAATATACATCACATGCTGGGACAGTAACTGGGATTATACATCACACACTGGGACCGTAGCTGGGATTATACAGCACAAACTGGAATTGTAACTGCGATTATACATCACACACTGGGACAGCAACTGGGATTATACATAACACAGGGACTGTAACAGGATTTACACATCACACATTGGGACAGTAACTGCAATTATGCATCACACACTGGGACTGTAACTGGGATCATCCATCAAACAGTGGGATTATACAAAACACACTGGGATAGTCACTGGAATTATACATCACAAATCAGCACAGTGACTGGGATTGTGCGTCACACAATGGGATAGCAACTGGAATTATACATAACACACTGGAACAGGAACTGTGATTATACATCACACAATGGGACAGTAACTGGGATTATACATCACAGCATTAGGACAGTGACAGGGATTGTACATCACCAACTGGGATCGTAACCGGGATTATATTTCACACACTGGGACAGTAAATGGGATTATACATCACACACTGGGACAATAACTGGGATTATACATCACACAATGGGACTTTAACTGGGATTATAGGTCAGACACTGGGACAGTAACTGGGATTATACATCACACGCTCGGACAGTAACTGGGATTGTACATCACAAACTGGGACTGTAACTGGATTTATACATCACACACATGGACTGTAACTCAATTACAAATGAAACACTGGGACAGTAACTGGGACTGTACATCACATACTGGGACAGTAACTGGGATTATACATCACACACTGGGACAGTAACTGGGATTATACATCACACACTGGGACAGTAACTGGGATTATACATCACAAAGTGGGACTGTAACTGGGATTATACACAACAAACTGGGACAGTACCTGGGATGGTCCATCACACACTGAAACAGTACCTGGGAAAATACATCATACACAAGGACTCTACATCACATACTGGGACAGTAACTGGGATTTTACATCCCACACAGGGACAGTAATTGGGATTAAACTTCACACACTGGGACAGTAACTGTGATTAGACATGACATACTGGGATGGTAACTGCGATTTTCCATAACACATTTGGACAGTAACTGGGATTATATATCATACACTAGGTAAATAACTGGGATTAAACGTCATACACTGGGACTATACATCACATGCTGGGACAGTAACTGGGATTATACATCACACACTGGGACCATAGCAGGGAGTATACAGCACAAACTGGAATTGTAACTGGGATTATACATCACACACTGGGACAGCAACTGGGATTATACATAACACAGGGACTATAACAGGATTTACACATCACACATTGGGACATTAACTGTGATTATGCTTCACACACTGGGACTGTAACTGAGATCATCCATCACACAGTGGGATTATACAAAACACACTGGGATAGTCACTGGGATTATACATCACAAATCAGGACAGTGACTGGGATTGTTCGTCACACAATGGGATAGCAACTGGAATTATACATAACACACTGGAACAGGAACTGTGATTATACATCACACGCTGGGACAGTAACTGGGATTATACATCACAAAGTGGGCCTGTAACTGGGATTATACACCACAAACTGGGACAGTACCTGGGATGGTCCATCACACATTGAAACAGTACCTGGGAAAATACATCATACACAAGGACTCTACATCACAAACTGGGACAGTAACTGGGATTATACATCACACATTGGGATAGTAACTGGGATTATACATCACACACTGGGACAGTAACAGATTATACATCACAATCTGGGACAGTAACTGGGATTATACATCACAAACTGGAAGAGTAACTGGGATTATACATCACACACTGGGACAGTAACTGGGATTATACAACAAACACTAGGACAGTAACTGGGATTATACATCACAAACTGGGACAGTAATTGGGATTATACATCACTAACTGGAATTATACATCACACACTGGGTCAGTAGCTGGGATTATACATCACACACTGGGTCAGTAGCTGGGATTATACAGCTCACACTGGGACAGTGACTGGGATTGTAGGTCACAAACTGGGATAGTAACTGGGATTTTACATCCCACACAGGGACAGTAATTGGGATTAAACTTCACACACTGGGACAGTAACTGTGATTAGACATCACATACTGGGATGGTAACTGCGATTTTCCATAACAAATTTGGACAGTAACTGGGATTATATGTCATACACTAGGTAAGTAACTGGGATTATACGTCATACACACTGGGACTATAGATCACATGCTGGGACAGTAACTGGGATTATACATCACACACTGGGACCGTAGCTGGGATTATACAGCACAAACTGGAATTGTAACTGCGATTATACATCACACACTGGGACAGCAACTGGGATTATACATAACACAGGGACTGTAACAGGATTTACACATCACACATTGGGACAGTAACTGCGGTTATGTATCACACACTGGGACTGTAACTGGGATCATCCATCACGCAGTGGGATTATACAAAACACACTGGGATAGTCACTGGGATTATACATCACAAGTCAGGACAGTGACTGGGATTGTTTGTCACACAATGGGATAGCAACTGGAATTATACATAACACACTGGAACAGGAACTGTGATTATACATCACACACTGGGAAAATAACTGGGATTATAGGTCAGACACTGGGACAGTAACTGGGATTAGACATCACACACTTGGACAGTAACTGGGATGGTATATCATAAACTGGGACAATAACGGGGATTATAAATTACAAACTGCAACAGTAACTGGGATTAGACATCACATACACGGACTGTAACTGGGATTACAAATCACATACAAGGACAGTAACTGAGATTATACATGATGCACTGGAACAGTAACTGGCATTATACAAAACACAATGGGACAGTAACTGGGATTATACATCACACACTGGGAAAGTAGCTGGGATTATACATCACACACAGGGACAGCAACTGGGAGTAACCACCAGACACTGGGACAATAACTGGGATTATACATCACACACTGGGACAGTAACTGGTATTATCCATCACAAATTGGGACAATAACTGGGACTATACATCACAATCCGGGACAGTACCTGGGATTGTACATCACAATCTGGGATAGTAACTGGGATTACGTCATACACTGGGACAGTAAGTGGGATTATACGTCACAAACTGGGATAGTAAATGGGATTATACATCACCCACTGGGACACTGACTGGGATTGTCCATCACAAACTGGGACCATAACTGGGATTATACATCACAAACCGGGACAGTAACCAGGATAATACATCATTAACTGGCATATTAACTGGGATTATACATCGCACACTGGGACAGTAACTGGGATTATATGTCACACACTGGGAAAGTAACTGGGATTATTCATCACACTCTGGGCAGTATCCAAGATGACACGTCATAAACTGGGACAGTAACTGGGATTATACAATACGCACTAGGACAGTAACTGGGATTTTCCATCAAGCATTCGGACAGTACCTGGGATTATACATCATATGCTGGGGCTATACATAACATACTGGGAAAGCAACTGGCATTATACATCACACAGTGGGACAGTAATTGGGATTGTACTTCACACGCTGGGACAGTAACTGGGATTATTCCTTATACACTGGGACAATGACTGGGATTGTACGTCACACAATGGGATAGTAACTGGAATTATACATCACACATTGGAACAGTAACTGTAAGTATTCATCACACACTGGGACAATAACTGGGATTATAGGTCAGACACTGGGACAGTAACTGTGATTATACATCACACACGTGGATAGTAACTGGGATGGTATATCACAAACTGGGACAATAACGGGGATTGTAAATTACAAACTGCAACAGTAACTGGGATTAGACATCACATACACAGACTGTAACTGGGACTACAAATCACACACAAGGACAGTAACTGGGATTATACATGACACACTGGGAAAGTAGCTGGGATTATACGTCATATACAGGGACAGTGACTGGGATTATACATCAAAGACTGGTACAGTAACTGGGATTATACATCACACACAGAGACAGTAACTGGGATTATACATCACACACTGGTACAGTAACTGGTATTCTACATCACAAACTGGGAAAGTAGCTGGGATTATACTTCACACGCTGGGACAGTGACTGGGATGATCCATCACAAACTGGGACAATAACTGGGACTATACATCACAATCTGGGACAGTAACTGGGATTACGTCATAACTGGGACAGTAAGTGGGATTATACGTCACAAACTGGGACAGTGACTGGGATTGTAGGTCACAAGCTGGGATAGTAACTGGGATTTTACATAACACACAGGGACAGTAAGTGGGATTAAACATCACACACTGGGACAGTAACTGTGATTAGACATCACACACTGGGATGGTAACTGCGATTTTCCATAACAAATTTGGATAGTAACTGGGATTATATGTCACACACTAGAACAGTAACTGGGATTATACATCATACACTGGGACTATACATCACATGCTGGAACAGTAACTGGGATAATACATCACACACTGGGATCGTAATTGGGATTATATATCACAAACTGGAATTGTAACTGGGATTATACATCAAACAGGGACTGTAACTGGGATTATACGTCACAAACTGGGACAGTAACTGCGAGTATACATCACTGACTGTGACAGTAAATGGGATTATACATCATACACTGGGACTGTAACTGGGATCATCCATCACACAGTGGGATTATACATTACACACTAGGATAGTCACTGGGATTATACATCACAAATCAGGACAGTGACTACGATTGTGCATCACACACTGGGATAGTCACTGGGATTATACTTTACACACTGGGACAGGACTGGGATTCTACGTCACACAATGGGATAGTAACTGGAATTATACTCACACACTGGAACAGTAACTGTGATTATACATCACACACTGGGACAATAACTGGGATTATAGGTCACACTCTGGGACAGTAACTGGGATTATATATCACACTCTGGGACAGTAACTGGGATTATACATCACACTCTGGGACAGTAACTACGATTACACATCACAAACTGGGACAGTAACTGGGATTATACAACAAACACTAGGACAGTAACTGGGTTTATACATCACAAACTGGGACAGTAATTGGGATTATACATCACTAACTGGAATTATACATCACACACTGGGTCAGTAGCTGGGATTATACAGCACACACTGGGACAGTGACTGGGATTGTAGGTCACACACTGGGATAGTAACTGGGATTTTACATCACACACAGGGATAGTAATTGGGATTAAACATCACACACTGGGACAGTAAATGTGATTAGACGTCACACACGGGGACAGTAACTGTGATTATACGTCACACACTATGAAAGTAACTGGGATTATACATCATACACTGGGACTATACATCACAAACTGGAATTGTAACTGGGATTATACATCACACGTTGGGACAGCAACTGGGATTATACATAACACAGGGACTGTAACAGGATTTACACATCACACATTGGGACAGTAACTGCGATTATACATCACACACTGGGACTGTAACTGTGATTATACATGAGAGACTGGTACAGTAAATGGGATCATCCATCACACAGTGGGATAATACATAACACACTGGGATAGTCACTGGGATTATACATCACAAATCAGGACAGTGACTGGGATCGTACGTCACACAATGAGATAGTAACTGGAATTATACATCATACACTGGAACAGTAACTGATTATACATCACATACTGGGACAATAACTGGGATTATAGGTCAGACACTGGGACAGTAACTGGGATTATACATCACACACTTGGACTGTAACTGGGATCGTATATCACAAACTGGGACAATAATGGGGATTATAAATTAGAAACTGGGACAGTAACTGGGATTATACATTGCACACACGGACTGTAACTGGGATTACAAATCACACACAGGGACAGTAAAGGGGATTATATATGACACACTGGAACAGTAACTGGCATTATACAATATACAGTGGGACTGTAACTTGGATTATACATCACACACTGGGAAAGTAGCTGGGATTATACATCACACGCTTGGACAATGACTGGGATTATCCATCAGACACTGGGACAATAACTGGGATTATATACCGCACACTGGTACAGTAACTGGGATTCTACAGCACAAACTGGGAAAGTAGCTGGGATTATCCATCACACACTGGCACAGTAACTGGTATTATCCATCACAAACTGGGACAATAACTGGGACTATACATCACAATCTGGGACAGTAACTGTGATTGTACATCACATTCTGGGATAGTAACTGGGATAAGGTCACACACTTGGACAGTAAGTGGGATTATACGTCAGAAACTGGGATAGTAACTGGGATTATACATCACCCATTGGGACACTGACTGGAATTGTCCATCACAAACTGGGACATAACTGGGACTATACATCACAATCTGGGACCGTAACTGGGATTGTACATCACAATCTGGGATAGTAACTGGGGTTACGTCACACACTGGGACAGTAAGGATTATACGTCACAAACTGGGATAGTAACTGGGATTATACATCACCCACTGGGACACTGACTGGGATTGTCCATCACAAACTGGGACAATAACTGGGATTATACATCACAATCTGGGACAGTTATTGGGATTAGACATCGCACACTGGGAAAGTAACTGGGAAAATACATCAGATACTGGGACCGTAACTGGGATTGTAGATGACACACTGGGACTGTAACTGGGATTATCCATCACACAGTGGGATTATACAAGACACACTGGATAGTCATTGTGATTGTACATCACAAATTGGGAGAGGAACTGGGATTATACATCACAACCTGGGATTATACATTACACAATGGGACAGTAACTGGGATTATACATCACACACTAGGACAGTGACAGGGATTGTACGTCACCAACTGGGATTGTAACTGGGTTTATAAATCACACACTGGGACAGTAAATGGGGTGATACATCACACACTGGGAATGTACATCACACACTGGGACAATAACTGGGATTATACATCATACAATGGGACTTGAACAGGGATTATAGGTCAGACACTGGGACAGGAACTGGGATAATACATCACACACTGGGACAGTAACTGGGATTGTACATCACAAACTGGGACTGTAACTGGGATTAAACATCACACACATGGACTGTAACTGCGATTACACATGAAACACTGGGACAGTAACTGGGATCATACATCACATACTGGGACTGTAACTGGGATTATACATCACACATTGGGACAGTAACTGGGATTATACTTGATACACTTGGAGAGTCATTGGTATTATACATAGCACACAGGGACTCTAACAGTGATTACACACCACACACTGGGACAGTAACTGGGATTATAAATCTCACACAGGGACAGTAATTGAGATGATACATCACAAACTGGGATCATACATAAGGCACTGGGACAGTAACTGGGATTATACATCACACAAAGGGACAGTAACTGGGATTATCCATCACAACCTGCGATAGTAACTGGGATTATACATCACAAACTGGGACAGTAACTGAGATGATACATCACAAACTGGGATTATACATAAAGCACTGGGACAGTAACTGGGAATATACATCACAAACTGAGACAGTAACTGGGATTATACATCCCACAAAGGGACAGTAACTGTGATTGTACATCACACACTGAAACAGTAACTGTGATTATACATCATAGACTGGGACAAGAACTGTTATTATAGATCAGACACTGGGACAGGAACTGGGATTACACATCACACACTTGGACTGTAACTGGGATTGTATATCACAAACTGGGACAATAACGGGGATTATAAATTACAAATTGGGACAGTAATTGGGATCATACATCACACACAATGACTGTAACCGGGATTACAAATCACACGCAGGGACATTAAATGGGATTATACATGACACACTGGAACAGTAACTGGCATTATACAATATACAGTGGGACTGTAACTGGGATTATACATCACACACTGGGAAAGTAGCTGGGATTATACATCACACACTGGGACAGCAACCGGGATTAAATGTCACAAACTGGGACAGTAACTGGGATTATACATCAAGCTCTGGACAGTAACTGGGATCACACATCACAAACTGGGACAGTAACTGGGATTATACAATACGCACTAGGACAGTAACTAGGATTTTCCATCAAACACTCGGACAGTACCTGGGATTATACATCATACGCTGGGGCTTTGCATAACATACTGGAAAAGTAACTGGCATAATACATCACACAGTGGGACAGTAATTGGGATTGTACTTCACACGCTGGGACAATAACTGGGATTATACATCACACACCGGGACAGCAACGGGGATTATACATAACACAGTGACAGTATCTGGGATTATACATCACACACTGGGACAGTAACTGGGATTATACATCACACATTGGGACAGTAACTGGGATTATATATCACACACTGGGACTGTAACTGGGATCATCCATCACACAGTGGGATTATACATAACACACTGGGATAGTCACTGGGATTATACATCACAAATCAGGACAGTGACTAGGATTGTGCATCACACACTGGGACAGTAACAGGGATTAAACTTTACACACTGGGACAGTAACTAGGATTATACATCACACACTGGGACAGTAACTGGGATAATACATCACACACTGGGACTGTAACTGGGATTATCCATCACTAACTGGGACAGTAAATGGGATTATATAAATTACAAATTTGGACAGTAACTCGGATTATACATCACACACATGGACTGTAACCGGGATTACAAATCACACACAGGGACAGTAAATGGGATTATACATGACACACTGGAACAGTAACTGGCATTATACAATATACAGTGGGACTGTAAATGGGATTATACATCACAAACTGGGACATAACTGGGACTATACATCACAATCTGGGACCGTAACTGGGATTGTACATCACAATCTGGGATGGTAACTGGGATTACGTCACATGCTGGAACAGTAAGTGGGATTATACGTCACAAACTGGGATAGTAACTGGGATTATACATCACCCACTGGGACACTGACTGGGATTGTCCGTCACAAACTGGGACAATAACTGGGATTATACATCACAATCTGGGACAGTAATTGGGATTATACATCGCACACTGGGAAAGTAACTGGGAAAATACATCAGATACTGGGACCGTAACTGGGATTGTAGATCACACACTGGGACTGTAACTGGGATTATCCATCACACAGTGGGATTATACAACACACACTGGGATAGTCATTGGGATTGTACATCACAAATTGGGAGAGAAACTGGGATTATACATCACAACCTGGGATTATAAATTACACAATGGGACAGTAACTGGGATTATACATCAAACACTGGGACTGTAACTGGGATTATACATCACAAACTGGGACAGTACCTGGGATGGCCCATCACACACTGAAACAGTACCTGGGAATATACATCATAGACAAGGACTGTACATCACATGCTGGGACAGTAACTGGGATTATACATCACAAACTGGGATAGTAACTGGGATTATACATCACACACTGGGACAGAAACTGGGATTATACATCACACACTAGGACAGAAACTGGGATTATACATCACACTCTGGGACAGTAACTACGATTACACATCACAAACTGGGACAGTAACTGGGATTATACAACAAACACTAGGACAGTAACTGGATTTATACATCACAAACTGGGACAGAAATTGGGATTATACATCACTAACTGGAATTATACATCACACACTGGGTCAGTAGCTGGGATTATACAGCACACACTGGGACAGTGACTGGGATTGTAGGTCACACACTGGGATACTAACTGGGATTTTACATCACACACAGGGATAGTAATTGGGATTAAACATCACACACTAGGACAGTAACTGTGATTAGACATCACACACGGGGACAGTAACTGTGATTATACGTCACACACTATGAAAGTAACTGGTATTATACATCACACACTGGGACTATACATCACAAACTGGAATTGTAACTGGGATTATACATCACACGCTGGGACAGCAACTGGGATTATACATAACACAGGGACTGTAACAGGATTTACACATCACACATTGGGACAGTAACTGCGATTATACATCACACACTGGGACTGTAACTGTGATTATACATGAGAGACTGGTACAGTAAATGGGATCATCCATCACACAGTGGGATAATACATAACACACTGGGATAGTCACTGGGATTATACATCACAAATCAGGACAGTGACTGGGATTGTATGTCACACAATGGGATAGTAACTGGAATTATACATCATACACTGGAACAGTAACTGATTATACATCACAGACTGGGACAATAACTGGGATTATACATCACACACTTGGACTGTAACTGGGATGGTATATCACAAACTGGGACAATAATGGGGATTATAAATTACAAACTGCAACAGTAACTGGGATTAGACATCACATACACGGACTGTAACTGAGATTAGAAATCACACACAGGGACAGTAACTAGGATTATACCTGACACACTGGAACAGTAACTGGCATTATACAAAACACAGTGGGACTGCAACTGGGATTATACATCACACACTGGGACAATAACTGGGATTATACATCACAATCTGGGATGGTAATTGGGATTATACATTGCACACTGGGACAGAAACTGGGATTATACATCACACAGGGACTGTAACTGGGATTATACGTCACAAACTGGGACAGTAACTGGGATTATACATCACAATCCGGGACAGTAACCGGGATAATACATCACTAACTGGCATAATAACTGGAATTATACATCGCACACTGGCACTATAACTGGGATTATCCATCACACAGTGGGATTATACATCACACTCTGGGACAGTAACTGGGATTATACATCACATACTGGGACTGTAACTGGGATTATAAATCTCACACTGGGACAGTAATTGAGATGATACATCACAAGCTGGGATCACACATAAGGCACTGGGACAGTAACTGGGATTATACATCACACAAAGGGACAGTAACTGGGACTATCCATCACAACCTGCGATAGTAACTGGGATTATACATCACAAACTGGGACAGTAACTGAGATGATACATCACAAACTGGGATCATACATAAAGCACTGGGACAGTAACTGGGAATATACATCACAAACTGAGACAGTAACTGGGATTATACATCCCACAAAGGGACAGTAACTGTGATTGTACATCACACACTGAAACAGTAACTGTGATTATACATCATAGACTGGGACAAGAACTGTTATTATAGATCAGACACTGGGACAGGAACTGGGATTACACATCACACACTTGGACTGTAACTGGGATTGTATATCACAAACTGGGACAATAACGGGGATTATAAATTACAAATTGGGACAGTAATTGGGATCATACATCACACACAATGACTGTAACCGGGATTACAAATCACACGCAGGGACATTAAATGGGATTATACATGACACACTGGAACAGTAACTGGCATTATACAATATACAGTGGGACTGTAACTGGGATTATACATCACACACTGGGAAAGTAGCTGGGATTATACATCACACGCTGGGACAGTGACTGGCATTATCCATAAAACACTGGGACAATAACTGGGATTATGCATCACACACTGGTACAGTAACTGGGATTCGACATCACAAACTAGGAAAGTAGCTGGGATTGTACATCACACGCTGGGACAGTGACTGGGCTTATCCCTCACACACTGGGACAGTAACTGGTATTATGCATCCCAAACTGGGACAATAACTGGGACTATACATCACAATCTGGGATAGTAACTGGGATTACGTCACACACTGGGACAGTAAGTGGGATTAAACGTCACAAACTGGGATAGTAACTGGGATTATACATCACCCACTGGGACACTGACTGGGATTGTCCATCACAAACTGGGACAATAACTGGGATTATACATCACAATCTGGGACAGTAATTGGGAATGTACATCGCACACTGGGAAAGTAACTGGGAAAATACATCAGATACTGGGACCGTAACTGGGATTGTAGATCATACACTGGGACTGTAACTGGGATTATCCATCACACAGTGGGATTATACAACACACACTGGGATAGTCATTGGGATTGTACATCACAAATTGGGAGAGGAACTGGGATTATACATCACAACCTGGGATTATACATTACACAATGGGACAGTAACTGGGATTATACATCACACACTAGGACAGTGACAGGGATTGTACATCACCAACTGGGATCGTATTTGGGATTATACATCACACAATGGGATTTTAACTGGGATTATAGGTCAGACACTGGGACAGTAACTGGGATTATACATCACACACTGGGACAGCAACCGGGATTAAATGTCACAAACTGGGACAGTAACTGGGATTATACATCAAGCTCTGGACAGTAACTGGGATCACACATCACAAACTGGGACAGTAACTGGGATTATACAATACGCACTAGGACAGTAACTAGGATTTTCCATCAAACACTCGGACAGTACCTGGGATTATACATCATACGCTGGGGCTTTGCATAACATACTGGAAAAGTAACTGGCATAATACATCACACAGTGGGACAGTAATTGGGATTGTACTTCACACGCTGGGACAATAACTGGGATTATACATCACACACCGGGACAGCAACGGGGATTATACATAACACAGTGACAGTATCTGGGATTATACATCACACACTGGGACAGTAACTGGGATTATACATCACACATTGGGACAGTAACTGGGATTATATATCACACACTGGGACTGTAACTGGGATCATCCATCACACAGTGGGATTATACATAACACACTGGGATAGTCACTGGGATTATACATCACAAATCAGGACAGTGACTAGGATTGTGCATCACACACTGGGACAGTAACAGGGATTAAACTTTACACACTGGGACAGTAACTAGGATTATACATCACACACTGGGACAGTAACTGGGATAATACATCACACACTGGGACTGTAACTGGGATTATCCATCACTAACTGGGACAGTAAATGGGATTATAAATTACAAATTTGGACAGTAACTCGGATTATACATCACACACATGGACTGTAACCGGGATTACAAATCACACACAGGGACAGTAAATGGGATTATACATGACACACTGGAACAGTAACTGGCATTATACAATATACAGTGGGACTGTAAATGGGATTATACATCACAAACTGGGACATAACTGGGACTATACATCACAATCTGGGACCGTAACTGGGATTGTACATCACAATCTGGGATGGTAACTGGGATTACGTCACATGCTGGAACAGTAAGTGGGATTATACGTCACAAACTGGGATAGTAACTGGGATTATACATCACCCACTGGGACACTGACTGGGATTGTCCGTCACAAACTGGGACAATAACTGGGATTATACATCACAATCTGGGACAGTAATTGGGATTATACATCGCACACTGGGAAAGTAACTGGGAAAATACATCAGATACTGGGACCGTAACTGGGATTGTAGATCACACACTGGGACTGTAACTGGGATTATCCATCACACAGTGGGATTATACAACACACACTGGGATAGTCATTGGGATTGTACATCACAAATTGGGAGAGAAACTGGGATTATACATCACAACCTGGGATTATAAATTACACAATGGGACAGTAACTGGGATTATACATCAAACACTGGGACTGTAACTGGGATTATACATCACAAACTGGGACAGTACCTGGGATGGCCCATCACACACTGAAACAGTACCTGGGAATATACATCATAGACAAGGACTGTACATCACATGCTGGGACAGTAACTGGGATTATACATCACACACTGGGATAGTAACTGGGATTATACATCACACACTGGGACAGAAACTGGGATTATACATCACACACTAGGACAGAAACTGGGATTATACATCACACTCTGGGACAGTAACTACGATTACACATCACAAACTGGGACAGTAACTGGGATTATACAACAAACACTAGGACAGTAACTGGGTTTATACATCACAAACTGGGACAGAAATTGGGATTATACATCACTAACTGGAATTATACATCACACACTGGGTCAGTAGCTGGGATTATACAGCACACACTGGGACAGTGACTGGGATTGTAGGTCACACACTGGGATACTAACTGGGATTTTACATCACACACAGGGATAGTAATTGGGATTAAACATCACACACTAGGACAGTAACTGTGATTAGACATCACACACGGGGACAGTAACTGTGATTATACGTCACACACTATGAAAGTAACTGGTATTATACATCACACACTGGGACTATACATCACAAACTGGAATTGTAACTGGGATTATACATCACACGCTGGGACAGCAACTGGGATTATACATAACACAGGGACTGTAACAGGATTTACACATCACACATTGGGACAGTAACTGCGATTATACATCACACACTGGGACTGTAACTGTGATTATACATGAGAGACTGGTACAGTAAATGGGATCATCCATCACACAGTGGGATAATACATAACACACTGGGATAGTCACTGGGATTATACATCACAAATCAGGACAGTGACTGGGATTGTATGTCACACAATGGGATAGTAACTGGAATTATACATCATACACTGGAACAGTAACTGATTATACATCACAGACTGGGACAATAACTGGGAATATACATCACACACTGGGACAGTAACTGGGATTATACATCACACACTTGGACTGTAACTGGGATGGTATATCACAAACTGGGACAATAATGGGGATTATAAATTACAAACTGCAACAGTAACTGGGATTAGACATCACATACACGGACTGTAACTGAGATTAGAAATCACACACAGGGACAGTAACTAGGATTATACCTGACACACTGGAACAGTAACTGGCATTATACAAAACACAGTGGGACTGCAACTGGGATTATACATCACACACTGGGACAATAACTGGGATTATACATCACAATCTGGGATGGTAATTGGGATTATACATTGCACACTGGGACAGAAACTGGGATTATACATCACACAGGGACTGTAACTGGGATTATACGTCACAAACTGGGACAGTAACTGGGATTATACATCACAATCCGGGACAGTAACCAGGATAATACATCACTAACTGGCATAATAACTGGAATTATACATCGCACACTGGCACTGTAACTGGGATTATCCATCACACAGTGGGATTATACATCACACTCTGGGACAGTAACTGGGATTATACATCACATACTGGGACTGTAACTGGGATTATAAATCTCACACTGGGACAGTAATTGAGATGATACATCACAAGCTGGGATCACACATAAGGCACTGGGACAGTAACTGGGATTATACATCACACAATGGGACAGTAACTGGGATTATCCATCACAACCTGCGACTGTAACTGGGATTATACATCACAAACTGGGACAGTCACTGAGATGATACATCACAAACTGGGATTATACACAAAGCACTGGGACAGTAACTGGGAATATACATCACAAACTGGGACAGTAACTGGGATTATACATCCCACAAAGGGACAGTAACTGAGATTGTACATCACACACTGGAACAGTAACTGTGATATATCACACACTGGGACAATAACTGGTATTATAGGTCAGACACTGGGACAGTAACTGGGATTACACATCACACACTTGGACTGTAACTGGGATTTTAAATCACAAACTGGGAAAGTAGGTGGGATTATACACCACACGCTGAGACAAGAACTGGGATTATCCATCACAATCTGGGACAATAACTGGGACTATACATCACAATCTGAGACAGTAACTGGGATTGTACATCACAATCTGGGAAAGTAACTGGGATTACGTCACACACTGGGACAGTAAGTGGGATTATACGTCACAAACTGGGATAGTAACTGGGATTATACATCATCCACTGGGACAGTAACTGGTATTATACATCACACACTGGGACAGTAACTGGTATTACACATCACAATCTGGGACAGTAGCTGGGATTCAACATCACAAACTGGGAAATTGGCTGGGATCATACATCACACGCTGGGATAGTTACTGGGATTATCCATCACACACTGGGAAATCGGCTGGGATTATACATCATACACTGGGACAGTGACTGGGATTGTCCATCACACACTGGGACAATAACAGGTAATTTACATCACAATCTGGGACAGAAATTGGGATTATACATCACACACTGGGCCAGTAAGTGGGATTATAAATTGCACACTGAGACAGTAACAGGGATTGTACATCACAATCTGGGATAGTAACTGGGATTTTCCATCACAAACTGGGACAGTAACTGGGATTATACATCACACACTGGGACCGTATCTGGGATTTTCCATCAGACACTGGGACACTAACTGAGATTATATATCACAAAGTGGGACAGTAACTGGGATTATGCATCACACACTTCGACAGTAACTGGGATTATACATCTCACACAATGGGACAGTAACTGGGATTATAGATCACACACTGGGACTGTAACTGGGATTATACATCACACAGTGGGTTTATACACCACACACTGGGATAGTCATTGGGATTATATATCACAAATAGGGACAGGAACAGGTATTATACATCACACACTGGGAAAGTTACTGGGATTATAGTTCAGACACTGGGACAGTAACTGGGATTATACAACACACACTGGGAAAGTAGCTGGGATTACATATCATAAACTGGGACAGTAACTGTGAATATACATCACAAACTGGGACAGTGACTGGGATCCTACATCACATACTGGGACAGTGACTGGGATTTTACAACACACTGGGACAGTAACTGGGATTATACATCACACGCTGGGACAGTAACTGGGATTATACATCACAAAGTGGGACAGTATCTGGGATAATACATCACACACTGGGACCGTAACGGATTATACATCACACACTGGGACAGTAAATAGGATTATACATCACACACTGGGACAGTAACTAGGATTATACATCACACACTGGGACAGTAACTGGGATTATACATCACACACTGGGACACTAACTGGGATTATAGATCACACACTGGGACTGTAACTGGGATTATCCATCACACAGTGGGATTATACATCACACACTGGGACAGTGACTGGGATTGTATGTCATACACTGGGATCGTAACTGGTATTATACGTCACACACTGGGACAGTAAATGGGGTTATACATCACACACTGGGAAAATTAACTGGGGGTATAAATCCCACACTGGGACAGTAACAGAGATGATACATCACAAACTGGAATTAAACATAAAGTACTGGGACAGTAACTGGGATTATACATCACACACTGGGAAAGTAACTGGGATTACCCATCACAAATTGGGACTGTAACAAAGATTATACATCACACACTGGGAAATTAACTGGGATTATACATCACACACTGGGACAGTAACTGGGATTCTACAACACACACTGGGAAAGTAGATGGGATTACGCATCACACGCTGGGATAGTAACTGGGATTATACATCACAAACTGGGACAGTGACTGGGATTATACATCACAAACTGGGACAGTAACTGGGATTATACGTCACATACTGGGACAGTGACTGGGATTTTACAGCATACTGGGACAGTAACTGGGATTATACATCACACACATGGACTGTTACTGCAATTAAACATCATGCACTGGGAGAGTAACTGCCATTATACATCAAATACTGGGGCAGCAACTGGGATTATACATAACTCAAGGACTGTAACAGGAATTACACATCACACACTGGGACAGGAACTGGGATTATACATCACAAGTTGGGACACTAACTGGAATTATACATCACACACTGGGACAGTAACTTTGCTTATAGATCACACACTGGGGCAGTAACTGGGATTATACATCACATACTGGGACTGTAACTAAGATTATATATCACACACTGGGAAATTAATTGTGATTATACATCACATGCTGGGACAGTAACTGGGATATTGCATCACATACTGGGACAGTAACTGGGATTATGCATCACATACTGGGACAGTAACTGGGATTATTCATCACACTCTGGACAGTAACTGGGATTATACATCACACACTGGGACAGTGACTGGGATTATACATCACATACTGGGACTGTAACTCGGATTACACATCACACACTGGGACAGTAATTGGGATTATTCACCACACAATGGGACAGTAACTGGGATTATACATCACACACTGGGAGAGTAACTGGTATTATACATCACACACAGGGATTCTAACTGGGATTACACACCACACACTCGGACAGTAACTGGGAGTGTACGTCACAAACTGGGATAGTAACTGGGATTATAAATCACACACTGGGACAGTAACAGAGATGGTACATCACAAACTGGGATTAAGCATAAGCACAGGGACAGTAACTGCGATTACACACCACGCACTTGGACAGTAACTGGGAGTGTACTTCACGAACTGGGACAGTAACTGGGATTAAAAATCTCACACTAGGACAGTAACAGAGATGATACATCACAAACTGGGATTCAACATAAAGCACTGGGACAGTAACTAAGATTATACATCACAAACTGGGACAGTGACTCGGATTATACATTACATACTGGGACAGTAACTGTGAATATACATCACACACTGGGAGTGTAACTGGTCTTATAAATCACACACAGGGATCCTAACTGGGATGACACACCACACACTCGGACAGTCACTGGGAGTGTACGTCACGAACTTGGACAGCAACTGGGATTATAAATCTCACACTGGGACAGTAACAGAGATGATACATCACAAACTGGGATTGAACATAAAGCACTCGGACAGTCACTGGGATTATACATCACACACTGGGACAGTAAGCGGGATTATACATCACAAACTGGGTCATGAACTGGGATTATAAATCACACACTGGGACTGTAACTGGTATTATCCATCACTAACTGGGACAGTAACTGGGATTATACATCACACACTGGGACAGTAAGTGGGAATATACATCACAAACTGGGACAGTAACTGCGATTATACATCACAAACTGGGACAGTGACTCATATTATACATCACATACTGGGACATTAACTATGAATATACATCACATACTGGGACAGTGTCTGGGATTGTACAACAAACTGGGACAGTAAGTGGGATTATACACCACACACTGGGACAGTAACTGGGATTAAACATCACACTCTGGGACAGTAACTGGGATTATACATCTCAGACTGGGACAGTAACTGAGATTATACATCACACACTGGGACTGTAACTGGGATTATCCATCACTAACTGGGAAAGTAACTGGAATTATACATCATATACTGGGAAGTAAATGGGATTATACATCACAAACTGGGACAGTAACTGGGATTATACATCACACGCTGTGACAGTAACAGTGATTATACATCACAAACTGGGACAGTGACTGGGATTATACATCATATGTTGGGTCAGTAACAGAGATGATACATCACCAGCTGGAATTAAACATAAAGCACTGGGAGAGTAACTGGGATTAAACATCACAAACTGGGACAGTAGCTGAGATGATACATCACAAATTGGGATTACACATAAAGCACTGGGACAGTAACTGTGACTATACATCACAAACTGGGACAGTAACAGGGATTATATATCACACACTGGGAAAGTAACTTTGATTATCCATCACAAACTGGGACTGCACTTAAGATTACACATCACACGCTGGGAAATTAACTGTGATTATACATCACACACTGGGACAGTAAGTGGGATTATACATCACAAACTGGGACAGTAACTGGGATTATACATCACATACTGGGACAGTAACAGAGATGATACATCACCATCTGGAATTAAACATAAAGCACTGGGACAGTAACTGGGATTAAACATCACAAACTGGGAAAGTAACTGGGATTACACATCACACGCTGGGACAGTAACTGCGATTATACATCACAAACTGGGACAGAGAATGGGTCAAAACATCACATACTGGGACAGTAACTGGGATTCTACATCACACACTGGGAGAGTAACTGGTATTATACATCACACAGTGGGATTATACAACACACACTGGGATAGTCATTGGGATTCTAATTGGGATTACACAACGCACACACCGACAGTAACTTGGAGTGTACGTCATGAACTGGGACAATAACTGGGATTATAAATCTCACACTGGGACAGTAACAGAGATGATGCATCACCAGCTAGAATTAAACAAAAAGCACTGGGACAGTAACTGAGATTAAACATCACAAACTTGGACAGTAACTGGGATTATACATCACACATGGACTATAAGTGGGATTACATATCACACACTGGGACAGTAACTGGGATTTTCCATCACACACTGGGACACTAACTGGGATTATACATCACACACTGGGACAGTAACTGGTATTATACATCACACACAGGTATTCTAACTGGGATTACACAACGCACACTCGGACTGTAACTTGGAATGTATGTCACAAACTGGGACAGTTTGGGATTATATATCGCACACTGGGAAATTAACTGGGATTATCCATCACAAACTGGGACTGTAACTAAGATTATACATCACACACTGGGAAATTAGCTGTGATTATACATCACATACTGGGACAGTAACTGGGATTCAACAACACACACTGGGAAAGTTGCTGGGATTACACATCACACGCTGGGACAGTAACTGCGATTATATATCACAAACTGGGACATTGACTGGGATTGTACATCACATACTGGGACAGTAACTGGGATTCTACATCACATACTGGGACAGTGACTGGGATTATACATCACACACTGGGACAGTAACCGGATTATACATCACATACAGGGACAATAACTGGGAAAATACATCAGATACTGGGACAGTAACTGGGATTATACATCACACACTGGGACAATAACTGGTATTATACATCACAAACCAGGACAGTAACTGGGATAATACATTGCTAACTGGCATAGTAACTGGGATTATACATCACACACTGGGACAATAACTGGGATTTTCCATCAAACACTGGGACATTAACTGGGACTATACTTCACAAAGTGGGACCGTAACTGGGATAATATATCACACACTGGGACCGTAACGGATTATACATCACACACTGAGACAGTAACCAGGATTATACATCACACACTGGGACAGTAACTGGGATTGTACATCACGCACTGGGACCGTTACTGGAATTGTAGATCACACACTGGGACTGTAACTGGGATTATACATCACACAGTGGGATTATACATCACACACTGGGACAGTGACTGGGATTGTAAGTCATACACATGGGATCGTAACTGGTATTATACGTCACACACTGGGACAGTAAATGGGGTTATACATCACACACTGGGACAGTAACTGGTATTATACATCACACACAGGGATTCTAACGGGGATTACGCACCACACACTCGGACAGTAACTGCGAGTGTACGTCACGAACTGGGACAGTAACTGTTATTTTAAATCTCACACTGGGACAGTAGCAGAAATGATACATCACAAACTGGTATTAAACATAAAGTACTGGGACAGTATCTGGGATTATACATCACACACTGGGACGGTAAGTGGGATTATTTCACACACTGGGACAGTAACTGGGATTATCCATCACAAACTGAGACTGTAACTAAGATTATACATCACACACTGGAACAGTAACTGCGATTATACATCACACACTGGGACATTGACTGGGATAATACACCACATACTGGGACAGTAACTGGGATTATACATCACACATTGGGACAGTAACTGGGATTATACATCACACACTGGGACAGTAACTGGGATTACACACCACACACTCGGACAGTCACTGGGAGTGTACGTCACGAACTGGGACAGTAACTGGAAATATCAGTCTCACACTGGGACAGTAACAAAGATGATACATCACAAACTGGGATGAAATATAAAGCATGGGGATGGTAACTGGGATTACACATCACACACTGGGACAGTAAGTGGGATTATAAATCACAAACTGGGACAGTAACTGGGATTATACATCACACACCGGGACTGTAACGGGGATTATCCATCACTAAATGGGACAGTAACTGGGATTATACATCACACACTGGGACAGTAAGTGGTATTATACATCACAAACTGGGACAGTAACTGGGATTATACATCACACACTGGGACAGTAACTGGTATTATACATCACAAACCGGGACAGTAACCGGGATAATACATTGCTAACTGGCATAGTAACTGGGATTATACATAACACACTGGGACAATAACTGGGATTTTCCATCAAACACTGGGACATTAACTGGGACAATACATCACAGAGTGGGACCGTAACTGGGATAATACATCACACACTGGGACTGTAACGGATTATACATCACGCACTGGGACCGTTACTGGAATTGTAGATCACACACTGGGACTGTAACTGGGATTATCCATCACACAGTGGGATTATACATCACACACTGGGACAGTGACTGGGATTGTAAGTCATACACATGGGATCATAACTGGTATTATACGTCACACACTGGGACAGTAAATGGGGTTATACATCACACACTGGGACAGTAACTGGTATTATAAATCACACACAGGGATTCTAACGGGGATTACGCACCACACACTCGGACAGTAACTGGGAGTGTAGGTCACGAACTGGGACAGTAACTGTTATTTTAAATCTCACCCTGGGACAGTAGCAGAGATGATACATCACAAACTGGTATTAAACATAAAGTACTGGGACAGTAACTGGGATTATCCATCACAAACTGGGACTGTAACTAAGATTATACATCACACACTGGGACAGTAACTGCGATTATACATCACAACTGGGACATTGACTGGGATAATAAATCACATACTGGGACAGTAACTGGGATTATACATCACACATTGGGACAGTAACTGGGATTATACATCACACACTGGGACAGTAACTGGGATTATACATCACATACTGGGACAGTGACTGGGGTTGTACAACACACTGGGACAGTAACTGGGATTACACATCACACACTGGGACAGTAACCGGGATTACACACCACACACTCGGACAGTCAATGGGAGTGTACATCACAAACTGGGACAGTAACTGGAATTATCAGTCTCACACTGGGACAGTAACAAAGATGATACATCACAAACTGGGATAAAATATAAAGCACGGGGATGGTAACTGGGATTACACATCACACACTGGGACAGTAAGTGGGATTATAAATCACAAACTGGGACAGTAACTGGGATTATATATCACACACTGGGACTGTAACGGGGATTATCCATCACTAAATGGGACAGTAACTGGAATTATACATCACACACTGGGACAGTAAGTGGTATTATACATCACAAACTGGGACAGTAACTGGGATTATACATCACACGCTGGGAAAGTGCGATTATAAATCACAAACTGCGACAGTGAATGGGATTATACATCACATACTGGGACAGTAACTGGGAATATACATCACATACTGGGACAGTGACTGTGATTGTACAACACAGTGGGACAGTAAGTGGGATTATACATCACACACTGTGACTGTAACTGGGATAATACATCACACACTGGGACAGTAACTGAGATTATACAGCACACACTGGGACTGTAACCGGGATTATCCATCACTAACTGGGACAGTAACTGGGTTTATACATCACACGCTGGGACAGTAACTGCGATTATACATCACAACCTGGGACATTGACTGGGATTATACATCACATACTGGGCCAGTAACTGGGAATATTCATCACATACTGGGACAGTGACTGGGATTGTACAACACACTGGGACATTAAGTGTGATGATACATCACACACTGGGACAGTAACTGAGATTATACATCACACACTGGGACTGAAACCGGGATCATCCATCACTAACTGGGAAAGTAACTGGGAGTATACAGCACACACTGGGACAGTAACTGCGATTATACATCACAAACTGCGTCAGTGAATGGGATTATACAACACATACTGGGACAGTAACTGGGATTATACATCACATACTGGGACGGTGACTGGGATTGTACAACACACTGGGACAGTAAGTGGGATAATACATCACACAACTGGACAGTAATTGAGTTTATATATCACACACTGGGACTGTAACCAGGATTATCCATCACTAACTGGGAAAGTAACTGGGATTATACATCACATACTGGGACAGTAAATGGGATTATACATCACAAACTGGGACTGTAAATGGGATTATACATCACAAACTGGGACAGTAACTGGGATTGTACAACACACTGGGGCAATAACTTGGATTATACATCACAAACTGGGACAGTAACTGGGATTATACATCACACACTGGGACAGTAACGGGGATTGTACATCACAAACTGGGGCAGTCACTGGGATTATTCAACACAATCTGGGACAGTAACTGGGATTATAAATCACAAACTGGGGCAGTAGCTGGTATTTTCCATCACACACTGGGACAGTAACTTGGATTATACTTCACACACTGGGACAGCAACTGGTATTATACATCACACACTGGGAGAGTAACTGGTATTATACATCACACACAGGGATTTTAACTGGGATTGCACAACACACACTCGAACAATGACTTGGAGTGTACGTCATGAACTGGGACAGTAACTGGGATTATAAGTCTCACACTGGGACAGTAAGAGATGATACATCACCAGCTGGAATTAAACATAAAGCACTGGGACAGTAACTGGGATTAAACATCACAAACCGGGACATTAACTGAGATGATACATCACAAATGGGAATTATACATAAAGCACTGGGACTGTAACAGGGATTATACATCACACGCTGCGACAGTAACTGGGACTATGCACCACAAACTGGGACAGTAACAGGGATTATATATCACACACTGGGAAAGTAACTGGGATTATCCATCACAAACTGGGACTGTAACAAAGATTATACATGACATACTGGGAAATTAACTGTGATTATACATCACACACTGGGACAGTAACTGCAATTATACATCACATACAGGGACAGTAACTGGGAAAATACATCAGATACTGGGACAGTAACTGGGATTATACATCACACACTGGGACAGTAACTGGGATTATACATCACAAACTGGGACAGTAACCGGGATGCTACATTGCTAACTGGCATAGTAACTGGGATTATACATCACACACTGGGACCGTAACTGGGATTTTCCATCACACACTGGGATGTAACTGGGATTATACATCACAATGTGGGACAGTAACTGGGATAATACATCGCTCACTGGGACTGTAACGGATTATACATCACACACTGAGACAGTAGCTAGGATTATACATCACACACTGGGACCGTAACTGGGATTGTAGATCACACACTGGGACTGTAACTCGGATTATCCATGACACAGTGGGATTATACATCACACACTGGGACAGTGACTGGGATTGTATGTCATACACTGGGATCGTAACTGGTATTATACTTCACATACTGGGACAGTAGATGGGGTTATACATCATACACTGGGACAATAACTGGGATTATACATCACACAATGGGACTTTAACTGGGATTATAGGTCTGACACTGGGACAGTAACTGGGATTATACATCACACATTGGGACAGTAACTGGGACTGTACATCAAAAGGTGGGACGGTATCTGGGATTATACATCATACACATGGACTGTAACTGCGATTAAACCTCACACACTGGGACAGTAAATGGGATTATACATCACATACTGGGTCAGCAACTGGGATTATACATCACACACTGAGACAGTAACTAGGAGTATACATCACACACTGGGACAGTAACTGGGATTACACATCACATACTGGGACAGTGACTGGGATTGTACATCACATACTGGGACAATAACTGGGATTATACTTCACATACTGGGAGAGTGACTGGGATTGTACAACACACTGGGACAATAACTGGGATTGAACATCACAAACTGGGACAGTAACTGGGATTATACATCACAAACTGTGACAGTAACTGGAATTAGACATCACAAACTTGGGCAGTAACCAGGATTATACATCACACAATTGGACAGTAACTGGGATTATACATTACAGACTGGGGCAGTGACTGGGATTGTACGTCACACACTGGGATTGTAACTGGAATTATGCAATGCACACTAGAACAGTAACTGGGATGATACATCACACACTGGGACAGTAACTGGGATTATAAATCTCACACAGTGGGATTATACATCACATAATGGGAAAATCTATGGGATTATACATCACAAATTGGGACAGGTACTGGGATTATACATCACTAACTGGGATTATACATCACACACTGGGACAATAACTGGGATTATACATCACACATGGGACACTAACTGGGATTACACATCACACAATGGGACTTTAACTGGTATTATAGGCCAGACACTGGGATAGTAACTAGGATTATACATCACACACTGGGGCAGTAACTGGGATTGTACATCAAAACTCGATAGTAACTGCAATTAAACATCACACATGGACTATAACTGGGATTACACATCACACACTGGGAGAGTAACTGGTATTGTACATCACATACAGGGATTCTAACTGGGATTACACGACACGAACTCCGGCAGTAACTGGGAGTGTACGTCATGAACTGGGATAGTAACAGGGATTATAAATCTCACACTGGGACAGTAACAGAGATGATACATCACAAACTGGGATTAAACATAAAGCATTGGGACAGTAACTGGGATTACACATCGTGCACTGGGACAGTAAATGGGATTATACATCACAAACTGGGACAGTAACTGGGATTATACATTACAGACTGGGGCAGTGACTGGGATTGTACGTCACACACTGGGATTATAACTGGAATTATGCAATGCACACTGGAACAGTAACTGGGATGATACATCACACAATGGAACAGTAACTGTATTTATACATCCAACACTGGGAAAGTAACTGGGATTATATATCACACACTGGGACAGTAACTGGGATTATAAATCTCACACAGTGGGATTATACATCACATAATGGGAAAATCTATGGGATTATACATCATAAATTGGGACAGGTACTGGGATTATACATCACTAACTGGGATTATACATCACACACTGGGACAATAACTAGGATTATACATCACACATGGGGACAATAACTGGGATTACACATCACACAATGGGACTTTAACTGGTATTATAGGCCAGACACTGGGATATTAAATAGGATTATACATCACACACTGGGGCAGTAACTGGGATTGTACATCAAAAAGCGGATAGTAACTGCAATTAAACATCACACATGGACTATAACTGGGATTACACATCACACACTGGGAGAGCAACTGGTATTATACATCACACACAGGGATTCTAACTGGGATTACACGACATGCACTCGGACAGTAACTGGGAGTGTACGTCATGAACTGGGATAGTAACAGGGATTATAAATCTCACACTGGGACAGTAACAGAGATGATACATCACAAACTGGGATTAAACATAAAGCACTGGGACAGTAACTGGGATTACACATCGTGCACTGGGACAGTAAATGGGATTATACATCACAAACTGGGACAGTAACTGGCATAATACATCACCCACTGGGACAGTAACTGGGATTATCCATCACTAACTGGGACAGTAACTGGGATTATACATCACACACTGGGACAGTAAGTGGGATAATACATCATAAACTGAGACAGTAACTGGGATTATAATTCACACGCTGGGACAGTAACTGCGATTATACTTCACAAACTGGGACAGTGACTGGGATTATACATCACATATTGGGACAGTAACTGGGAATATACATAACATATTGCGACAGTGACTGGGTTGGTACAACACAGTGGTACAGTAAGTGGGATTATACATCACAAACTGGGGCTGTAACTGGGATAATCCATCACTAACTGGGAAAGTAACTGGGATTATACATCACATACCGGGACAGTAAATGGGATGATACATCTCAAACTGGGACAGTATCTTAGATTATACATCACATGCGGGACAGTAACTGCGATTATACATCACAAACTGGGTCAGCAACTGGGATTATACATCAGAAATTGGGACACTAAATGGAATTATACACCACACACTGGGGCAGTAACTGGGATTATAGATCACACATTGGGACAATAACTGGGAATATACACCACATACTGGGAAAGTGACTGGGATTGTACAACACACTGGGACAGTAACTGGGATTACACATCACACACTGGGACAGTAACTGGGATTATGGATCACACACTGGGACAGTAACTGGGAATATACATCACATACTGGGCCAGTGACTGGGATTGTACAACACACTGGGACAGTAACTGGAATTACACATCACACACTGGGACAGTATCTGGGATTACCCATCACAAATGGGGACTGTAACTAAGATTATACATCACACACTGGGAACTTAATTGTGATTATACATCACACGCTGGGACAGTAACTGTGATTATACATCACAAACTGGGAAGTGACTGGGATGATACATCACATACTGGGCCAGTAACTGGGATTATGCTTCACATACTGGGAGAGTGACTGGGATTGTACAGCACACTGGGACAATAACTGGGATTGAACATCACAAACTGGGACAGTAACTGGGATTATACATCACAAACTGTGACAGTAACTGGAATTAGACATCACAAACTGGGGCAGTAACCAGGATTATACATCACACACTTGGACAGTAACTGCGATTATACATTACAGACTGGGGCAGTGACTGGGATTGTACGTCACACACTGGGATTGTAACTGGAATTATGCAATGCACACTGGAACAGTAACTGGGATGATCCGTCACACACTGGAACAGTAACTGTGTTTATACATCACACACTGGGACAGTTACTGGGATTACAAATCTCACACAGTGGGATTATACACCACATAATGGGAAAATCTCTGGGATTATACATCACAAATTGGGACAGGTACTGGGATTATACATCAATAACTGGGATTATACATCACACACTGGGACAATAACTGGGATTATACATCACACATGGGGACAATAACTGGGATTCCCCCTCACACAATGGGACTTTAACTGGTATTATAGGCCAGACACTGGGATAGTAAATAGGATTAAACATCACACACTGGGGCAGTAACTGGGATTCTACATCAACACTCGGATAGTAACTGCAATTAAACATCACACATGGACTATAACTGGGAATACACATCACACACTGGGAGTGTAACTGGTATTATACATCACACACAGGGATTCTAACTGGGATTACACGAAACGCACTCGGACAGTAACTGGGAGTGTCCGTCATGAACTGGGATAGTAACAGGGATTATAAATCTCACACTGGGACAGTAACAGAGATGATACATCACAAACTGGGATTAAACATAAAGCACTGGGACAGTAACTGGGATTACACATCGTGCACTGGGACAGTAAATGGGATTATACATCACAAACTGGGACAGTAACTGGCATAATACATCACCCACTGGGACAGTAACTGGGATTATCCATCACTAACTGGGACAGTAACTGGGATTATACATCACACACTGGGACAGTAAGTGGGATTATACATCATAAACTGGGACAGTAACTGGGATTATACTTCACACGCTGGGACAGTAACTGCGATTATACTTCACAAACTGGGACAGTGACTGGGATTATACATCACATACTGGGACAGTAACTGGGAATATACATAACATATTGCGACAGTGACTGTGATTGTACAACACAGTGGGACAGTAAGTGGGATTATACATCACACACTGTGACTGTAACTGGGATAATACATCACACACTGGGACAGTAACTGAGATTATACAGCACACACTGGGACTGTAACCGGGATTATCCATCACTAACTGGGACAGTAACTGGGTTTATACATCACACGCTGGGACGGTAACTGCGATTATACATCACAACCTGGGACATTGACTGGGATTATACATCACATACTGGGCCAGTAACTGGGAATATTCATCACATACTGGGACAGTGACTGGGATTGTACAACACACTGGGACATTAAGTGTGATGATACATCACACACTGGGACAGTAACTGAGATTATACATCACACACTGGGACTGAAACCGGGATCATCCATCACTAACTGGGAAAGTAACTGGGAGTATACAGCACACACTGGGACAGTAACTGCGATTATACATCACAAACTGCGTCAGTGAATGGGATTATACAACACATACTGGGACAGTAACTGGGATTATACATCACATACTGGGACGGTGACTGGGATTGTACAACACACTGGGACAGTAAGTGGGATAATACATCACACAACTGGACAGTAATTGAGTTTACATATCACACACTGGGACTGTAACCAGGATTATCCATCACTAACTGGGAAAGTAACTGGGATTATACATCACATACTGGGACAGTAAATGGGATTATACATCACAAACTGGGACTGTAAATGGGATTATACATCACAAACTGGGACAGTAACTGGGATTGTACAACACACTGGGGCAATAACTTGGATTATACATCACAAACTGGGACAGTAACTGGGATTATACATCATACACTGGGACAGTAACGGGGATTGTACATCACAAACTGGGGTAGTCACTGGGATTATTCAACACAATCTGGGACAGTAACTGGGATTATAAATCACAAACTGGGGCAGTAGCTGGTATTTTCCATCACACACTGGGACAGTAACTTGGATTATACTTCACACACTGGGACAGCAACTGGTATTATACATCACAGAGTGGGACAGTAACTGGGATTATACATCACACACTGGGAGAGTAACTGGTATTATACATCACACACAGGGATTTTAACTGGGATTGCACAACACACACTCGAACAATGACTTGGAGTGTACGTCATGAACTGGGACAGTAACTGGGATTATAAGTCTCACACTGGGACAGTAAGAGATGATACATCACCAGCTGGAATTAAACATAAAGCACTGGGACAGTAACTGGGATTAAACATCACAAACCGGGACATTAACTGAGATGATACATCACAAATGGGAATTATACATAAAGCACTGGGACTGTAACAGGGATTATACATCACACGCTGCGACAGTAACTGGGACTATGCACCACAAACTGGGACAGTAACAGGGATTATATATCACACACTGGGAAAGTAACTGGGATTATCCATCACAAACTGGGACTGTAACAAAGATTATACATGACATACTGGGAAATTAACTGTGATTATACATCACACACTGGGACAGTAACTGCAATTATACATCACATACAGGGACAGTAACTGGGAAAATACATCAGATACTGGGACAGTAACTGGGATTATACATCACACACTGGGACAGTAACTGGGATTATACATCACAAACTGGGACAGTAACCGGGATGCTACATTGCTAACTGGCATAGTAACTGGGATTATACATCACACACTGGGACCGTAACTGGGATTTTCCATCACACACTGGGATGTAACTGGGATTATACATCACAATGTGGGACAGTAACTGGGATAATACATCGCTCACTGGGACTGTAACGGATTATACATCACACACTGAGACAGTAGCTAGGATTATACATCACACACTGGGACCGTAACTGGGATTGTAGATCACACACTGGGACTGTAACTCGGATTATCCATGACACAGTGAGATTATACATCACACACTGGGACAGTGACTGGGATTGTATGTCATACACTGGGATCGTAACTGGTATTATACTTCACATACTGGGACAGTAGATGGGGTTATACATCATACACTGGGACAATAACTGGGATTATACATCACACAATGGGACTTTAACTGGGATTATAGGTCTGACACTGGGACAGTAACTGGGATTATACATCACACATTGGGACAGTAACTGGGACTGTACATCAAAAGATGGGACGGTATCTGGGATTATACATCATACACATGGACTGTAACTGCGATTAAACCTCACACACTGGGACAGTAAATGGGATTATACATCACATACTGGGTCAGCAATGGGATTATACATCACACACTGAGACAGTAAGTAGGAGTATACATCACACACTGGGACAGTAACTGGGATTACACATCACACACTGGGACAGTAACTGGGATTATAGATCACACACTGGGACAGTAACTGGGATTACTCATCACACACTGGGAAAGTAACTGGGATTTTCCATCACAAATGGGGACTGTAACTAAGATTATAAATCACACCCTGGGAAATTAATTGTGATTATACATCACACGCTGGGACAGTAACTGGGATTATACTTCACATACTGGGAGAGTGACTGGGATTGTACAACACACTGGGACAATAACTGGGATTGAACATCACAAACTGGGACAGTAACTGGGATTAGACATCACAAACTTGGGCAGTAACCAGGATTATACATCACACAATTGGACAGTAACTGGGATTATACATTACAGACTGGGGCAGTGACTGGCATAATACATCACCCACTGGGACAGTAACTGGGATTATCCATCACTAACTGGGACAGTAACTGGGATTATACATCACACACTGGGACAGTAAGTGGGATTATACATCATAAACTGGGACAGTAACTGCGATTATACTTCACAAACTGGGACAGTGACTGGGATTATACATCACATACTGGGACAGTAACTGGGAATATACATAACATATTGCGACAGTGACTGTGATTGTACAACACAGTGGGACAGTAAGTGGGATTATACATCACAAACTGGGGCTGTAACTGGGATAATCCATCACTAACTGGGAAAGTAACTGGGATTATACATCACATACTGGGACAGTAAATGGGATTATACATCTCAAACTGGGACAGTATCTTAGATTATACATCACACGCTGGGACAGTAACTGCAATTATACATCACAAATTGGGACAGCGACTGGGATTATACATCACATACTGGGGCAGTAACTGGCAATATACATCACATACTGGGGCAGTAACTGGGATTGTGCAATACACTGGGACAGTAACTGGGATTATACATCACACATTGGGACAGTAACTGGGATTGTACATCACACACTGGGGCAGTAACTGTGATTATTCAACACAATGTGGGACAGTGACTGGGATTATAAATCACAAACTGGGACAGTAATTGAGATGATACATCACAAATGGGGATTATACATAAAGCACTGGGACTGTAACTGGGATCATACATCACAACTGGGACAATATGTGTGATTATACATCACACAATGTGACATTAACTGGGATTATAGATCAGACACTGGAACAGTAACTGGGATTATGCATCACATACTGGGACAGTAACTGGGATTATACATCACAAACCGGGAAAGTAACTGGGATAATACATCACACACTGGGACTGTAACTGGGATTATCCATCACTAACTGGGACAGTAACTGGGATTATACATCACACACTGGGACAGTAAATGGGATTATACATCATAAACTGGGACAGTAACTGGGATTATACATCACACGCTGGGACAGTAACTGCGATTATACATCACAAACTGGGACAGTGACTGAGATTATACATCACATACTGGGGCAGTAACTGGGATTGTACCACACACTGGGACAGTAACTGGGATTATATATCACACACTGGGACAGTAACTGGGATTGTACATCGCACACTGGGACAGTAGGTCGGATTATACATCATAAACCCGTACAGTAACTGGGATTATACATCACACGCTGGGACAGTAACTGTGATTATACATCACAAACTGGGAAAGTGACTAGGATTATACATCACACATTGGGGCAATAACTGTGATCATTCAACACAATCTGGGATAGTAACTGGTATTATAAATCACAAACTGGGACGGTACTTGAGATGATACATCAGAAATGGGGATTATACATAAAGCACTGGGACTGTAACTGGGATTATACATCACACACTGGGACAGTAGCTGGGACTATACAACACAAACTGGTATAGTAACTGGGATAATACATTACACACTGGGATTGTAACTGGGATTATCCATCACTAACTGGGACAGTAACTGGGATTATACATCACACACTGGGACAGTAAGTGGGATTATACATCATAAACTGGGACAGTAACTGGGATTATACATCACACGCTGGGACAGTTACTGCGATTATGCGTCACAAACTGGGACAGTGACTGGGATTATACATCACATACTGGGACAGTAACTGGGAATACACATTACATATTGCGACAGTGACTGGGATTGTACAACACAGTGGGACAGTAAGTGGGATTATACATCACACACTGGGACAGAAACTGCGATTATACATCACAGACTGGGACAGTAACTGGGATTATCCATCACACACTGGGGCTGTAACCGGGATAATCCATCACTAACTGGGAAAGTAACTGGGATTATACATCACATACTGGGACAGTCAATGGGGATTATACATCTCAAACTGGGACAGTAACTTGGATTATACATCACACGCTGGGAATGTAACAGCGACTATACATCACAAACTGGGACAGTGACTGGGATTATACATCACATACTGGGGCAGTAACTGGGATTGTACAACCCACTGGGACAGTAACTGGGATTATATATCACACACTGGGATGGTAACTGGGATTATCCGTCACACATTGGGGCAGTAACTGTGAAAATTCAACACAATCTGGGACAGTAACTGAGATTATAAATCACAAACTGTGACAGTACTTGAGATGATACATCACAAATGGGGATTATACATAAAGCACTGGGACTGTAACTGGGATTATACATCACACACTGGGACAGTAACTGGGACTATACATCACAAACTGGTATAGTAACTGGGATTGTACATCACACACTGGGACAGTAACTGGGATTATCCATCACAAACTGGGACTCTAATTAAGATTATACATCACACACTGGGACCATAACTGGGATTATACATCACACAGTGGGACAGTAACTTGTATTATACGTCACACACTTGGTCAGTAACTGGTATTATACATCACACACTGGGACAGAAACATGTATTATACATCACACACTTGGTCAGTAACTGGGATTATACATCACACACTGGGATGGTAACTGGGATTATACATCACACACTGGGACAGTAACTGGTATTTTCCATTACACACTGAGACAGAAACTGGGATTATACATCACAAACTGGGACAGTAACTGGGATTATGGATCACACATGTGGACTGTAACTGCGATTAAACATCACACACTGGGACAGTAACTGAGATTGTACATCACACATTGGGACAATAATTGGGATTATACATCACACACTGGGACTGTAACTGGTATTATCCATCACACAGTGGGATTACACATAGCACAATGGGATAGTCACAGGGATTATACATTACACACTGGGACATTGACTGGGATTGTATGTCACACACTGGGATAGTAACTGGAATTATACATCACACACTGGGGTAGTAACTGGGACTATTAAACACAATACGGGACAGGACCTGGGATTATCAATCACAAACTGGGACAGTAACTGGGATTGTACATCATAATCTGGGATCGTAACTGGGATTATGCATCACACACTGGGACAATAACTTGTATTATACCTCACACACTGGGACTGTAACTGGGATTATACATCACCGACTGGGACCATAACTGGGATTATACATCACACAGTGGGACAGTAACTGGGATTATACATCACACACTGGGACAGTAACTGATATTTTCCATTACACACTGAGACAGAAACTGGGATTATACATCACAAACTGGGGCAGTAACTGTGATTATACATCACAAACTGGGACAGTACTTGAGATGATACATCACAAATGGGGATTATACATAAAGCACTGGGACTGTAACTGGGATTTACATCACACACTGGGACAGTAACTGGGACTATACATCACAAACTGTTATAGTAACTGGGATTGTGCATCACACACTGGGACAGTAACTGGGATTATCCATCACAAACTGGGACTGTAACTAAGATTATACATCACACACTGGGACCATAACTGGGATTATACATCACAAATTGGGACAGTAACTGGGATTAAACATCACACACTGGGACAGTAACTGGTATTTTCTATTACACACTTGGACAGAAACTGGGATTATACATCACAAACTGGGGCAGTAACAGGGATTATACATCACAAACTGGGTCAGTAATTGGGATTATACAACACACTCATGGACTGTAACTGCGATTACACATCACACACTGGGACAGTAACTTGGATAATACATCACAAACTGGGACAGTAACTGGGATTATTACATCACACGCTGGGACAGTAACTGGGATTATACATCACAAACTGGGACAGTAACTGGGATTATACATCACACATTGGGACAGTAACTAAAATTAAAAATCACACACTGGGAATGTAACTGGGATTATCCATCACACAGTGGGATTATACATAACACAATGGGATAGTCACAGGGATTATATATCACAAATTGGGACAGTGACTGGGATTGGACATCACACACTGCGACAGTAAATGGGATGATACATCTCAAACTGGGACAGTATCTTAGATTATACATCACACGCGGGTCAGTAACTGCGATTATACATCACAAACTGGGTCAGCAACTGGGATTATACCTCACAAATTGGGACACTAAATGGAATTATACACCACACACTGGGACTGTAACTGGGATTATAGATCACACATTGGGACAATAACTGGGAATATACACCACATACTGGGAAAGTGACTGGGATTATACAACACACTGGGACGGTAACTGGGATTACACATCACACACTGGGACAGTAACTGGGATTATAGATCACACACTGGGACAGTAACTGGGAATATACATCACATACTGGGACAGTGACTGGGATTGTACAACACACTGGGACAGTAACTGGAATTACACATCACACACTGGGACAGTAACTGGGATTACCTATCACAAATGGGGACTGTAACTAAGATTATACATCACACACTGGGAACTTAATTGTGATTACACATGACACGCTGGGACAGTAACTGTGATTATACATCACAAACTGGGAAGTGACTGGGATTATACATCACACACTGGGACAGTAACTGGGATTATGCTTCACATACTGGGAGAGTGACTGGGATTGTACAGCACACTGGGACAATAACTGGGATTGAACATCACAAACTGGGATAGTAACTGGGATTATACATCACAAACTGTGACAGTAACTGGAATTAGACATCACAAACTGGGGCAGTAACCAGGATTATACATCACACACTTGGACAGTAACTGCGATTATACATTACAGACTGGGGCAGTGACTGGGATTGTACGTCACACACTGGGATTGTAACTGGAATTATGCAATGCACACTGGAACAGTAACTGGGATGATCCGTCACACACTGGAACAGTAACTGTGTTTATACATCACACACTGGGAAAGTAACTGGGATTATACATCACACACTGGGATTAAACATAAAGCACTGGGACAGTAACTGGGATTACACATCACTAACTGGGACAGTAACTGGGATTATGCATCACAAACTGGGACAGCGACTGGGATTATACGTCACATACTGGGTCAGCAACTGGGATTATACATCACAAATTGGGACACTAAATGGAATTATACACCACACACTGGGGCAGTAACTGGGATTATAGATCACACATTGGAACAATAACTGGGAATATACACCACATACTGGGAAAGTGACTGGGATTGTACAACACACTGGGACAGTAACTGGGATTACACATCACACACTGGGACAGTAACTGGGATTATAGATCACACACTGGGACAGTAACTGGAAATATACATCACATACTGGGACAGTGACTGGGATTGTACAACACACTGGGACAGTAACTGGAATTACACATCACACACTGGGACAGTAACTGGGATTACCCATCACAAATGGGGACTGTAACTAAGATTATACATCACACACTGGGAACTTAATTGTGATTATACATCACACGCTGGGACAGTAAGTGGGATTATACATCATAAACTGGGACAGTAACTGGGATTATACATCACACGCTGGGACAGTTACTGCGATTATGCATCACAAACTGGGACAGTGACTGGGATTATACAACACATACTGGGACAGTAACTGGGAATATACATTACATATTGCGACAGTGACTGCGATTGTACAGCACAGTGGGACAGTAAGTGCGATTATACATCACACACTGGGACAGAAACTGCGATTATACATCACAGACTGGGACAGTAACTGGGATTATCCATCACACACTGGGGCTGTAACCGGGATAATCCATCACTAACTGGGAAAGTAACTGGGATTATACATCACATACTGGGACAGTCAATGGGATTATACATCTCAAACTGGGACAGTAACTTGGATTATACATCACACGCTGGGACTGTAACAGCGACTATACATCACAAACTGGGACAGTGACTGGGAATATACATCACATACTGGGACAGTGACTGGGATTGTACAACACACTGGGACAGTAACTGGAATTACACATCACACACTGGGACAGTAACTGGGATTACCTATCACAAATGGGGACTGTAACTAAGATTATACATCACACACTGGGAACTTAATTGTGATTACACATGACATGCTGGGACAGTAACTGTGATTATACATCACAAACTGGGAAGTGACTGGGATTATACATCACACACTGGGACAGTAACTGGGATTATGCTTCACATACTGGGAGAGTGACTGGGATTGTACAGCACACTGGGACAATAACTGGGATTGAACATCACAAACTGGGATAGTAACTGGGATTATACATCACAAACTGTGACAGTAACTGGAATTAGACATCACAAACTGGGGCAGTAACCAGGATTATACATCACACACTTGGACAGTAACTGCGATTATACATTACAGACTGGGGCAGTGACTGGGATTGTACGTCACACACTGGGATTGTAACTGGAATTATGCAATGCACACTGGAACAGTAACTGGGATGATCCGTCACACACTGGAACAGTAACTGTGTTTATACATCACACACTGGGAAAGTAACTGGGATTATACATCACACACTGGGATTAAACATAAAGCACTGGGACAGTAACTGGGATTACACATCACTAACTGGGACAGTAACTGGGATTATACATCACAAACTGGGACAGCGACTGGGATTATACGTCACATACTGGGTCAGCAACTGGGATTATACATCACAAATTGGGACACTAAATGGAATTATACACCACACACTGGGGCAGTAACTGGGATTATAGATCACACATTGGAACAATAACTGGGAATATACACCACATACTGGGAAAGTGACTGGGATTGTACAACACACTGGGACAGTAACTGGGATTACACATCACACACTGGGACAGTAACTGGGATTATAGATCACACACTGGGACAGTAACTGGAAATATACATCACATACTGGGACAGTGACTGGGATTGTACAACACACTGGGACAGTAACTGGAATTACACATCACACACTGGGACAGTAACTGGGATTACCCATCACAAATGGGGACTGTAACTAAGATTATACATCACACACTGGGAACTTAATTGTGATTATACATCACACGCTGGGACAGTAAGTGGGATTATACATCATAAACTGGGACAGTAACTGGGATTATACATCACACGCTGGGACAGTTACTGCGATTATGCATGACAAACTGGGACAGTGACTGGGATTATACAACACATACTGGGACAGTAACTGGGAATATACATTACATATTGCGACAGTGACTGCGATTGTACAGCACAGTGGGACAGTAAGTGCGATTATACATCACACACTGGGACAGAAACTGCGATTATACATCACAGACTGGGACAGTAACTGGGATTATCCATCACACACTGGGGCTGTAACCGGGATAATCCATCACTAACTGGGAAAGTAACTGGGATTATACATCACATACTGGGACAGTCAATGGGATTATACATCTCAAACTGGGATAGTAACTTGGATTATATATCACACGCTGGGACTGTAACAGCGACTATACATCACAAACTGGGACAGTGACTGGGATTATACATCACATACTGGGGCAGTAACTGGGATTTTACAACCCACTGGGACAGTAACTGGGATTATATATCACACACTGGGATGGTAACTGGGATTATCCGTCACACATTGGGACAGTAACTGTGATTATTCAACACAATCTGGGACAGTAACTAGGATTATAAATCACAAACTGTGACGGTACTTGAGATGATACATCACAAATGGGGATTATACATAAAGCACTGGGACTGTAACTGGGATTATACATCACACACTGGGACAGTAACTGGGACTATACATCACAAACTGGTATAGTAACTGGGATTGTACATCACACACTGGGACAGTAACTGGGATTATCCATCACAAACTGGGACTCTAATTAAGATTATACATCACACACTGGGACCATAACTGGGATTATACATCACACAGTGGGACAGTAACTTGTATTATACGCCACACACTTGGTCAGTAACTGGTATTATACATCACACACTGGGACAGAAACTTGTATTATACGTCACACACTTGGTCAGTAACTGGGATTATACATCACACACTGGGATAGTAACTGGGATTATACATCACACACTGGGACAGTAACTGGTATTTTCCATTACACACTGAGACAGAAACTGGGATCATACACCACAAACTGGGACATTAACTGGGATTATACATCACAAACTCGGACAGTAACTGGGATTATGGATCACACATGTGGACTGTAACTGCGATTAAACATCACACACTCGGACAGTAACTGAGATTGTACATCACACATTGGGACAATAACTGGGATTATACATCACACACCGGGACTGTAACTGGTATTATCCATCACACAGTGGATTACACATAGCACAATGGGATGGTCACAGGGATTATACATTACACACTGGGACATTGACTGGGATTGTACGTCACACACTGGGATAGTAACTGGAATTATACATCACACACTGGGGTAGTAACTGGGACTATTAAACACAATCCGGGACAGTAACTGGGATTATCAATCACAAACTGGGACAGTAACTGGGATTGTACATCACAATCTGGGATCGTAACTGGGATTATGCATCACACACTGGGACAGTAACTTGTATTATACGTCACACACTGGGACTGTAACTGGTATTATACATCACCGACTGGGACCATAACTGGGATTATACATCACACAGTGGGACAGTAACTGGGATTATATATCACACACTGGGACAGTAACTGATATTTTCCATTACACACTGAGACAGAAACTGGGATTATACATCACAAACTGGGGCAGTAACTGTGATTATACATCACAAACTGGGACAGTACTTGAGATGATACATCACAAATGGGGATTATACATAAAGCACTGGGACTGTAACTGGGACTATACATCACACACTGGGACTATACATCACAAACTGGTATAGTAACTGGGATTGTACATCACAAACTGGGACTGTAACTAAGATTATACATCACACACTGGGACCATAACTGGGATTATACATCACAAATTGGGACAGTAACTGGGATTAAACATCACACACTGGGACAGTAACTGGTATTTTCTATTACAAACTTGGACAGAAACTGGGATTATACATCACAAACTGGGGCAGTAACAGGGATTATACATCACAAACTGGGTCAGCAATTGGGATTATACAACACACACATGGACTGTAACTGAGATTACACATCACACAGTGGGACAGTAACTGGGATTAAACATCACATACTAGGACAGCAACTGGGATTATACATAACACAGGGACTGTAACAGGGATTACACATCACACACTGGGACAGTAACTGGGAATATACATTACATATTGCGACAGTGACTGCGATTGTACAGCACAGTGGGACAGTAAATGGGATTATACATCACACACTGGGACAGAAACTGCGATTATACATCACACACTGGGACAGTAACTGGGATTATCCATCACACACTGGGGCTGTAACTGGGATAATCCATCACTAACTGGGAAAGTAACTGGGATTATACATCACATACTGGGACAGTAAATGGGATTATACATCTCAAACTGGGAAAGTAACTTGGATTATACATCACACGCTGGGACTGTAACAGCGACTATACATCACATACAGGGACAGTGACTGGGATTATACATCACATACTGGGGCAGTAACTGGGATTGTACAACCCACTAGGACAGTAACTGGGATTATATATCACACACTGGGATGGTAACTGGGATTATCTGTCACACATTGGGGCAGTAACTGTGATTATTCAACACAATCTGGGACATTAACTGGGATTATACATCACACACTGGGGACTGTAACTGGGACTATTAAACACAATCCGGGACAGTAACTGGGATTATCAGTCACAGACTGGGACAGTAACTGGGATTGTACATCACAATCTGGGATCGTAACTGGGATTATGCATCACACACTGGGACAGTAACTTGTATTATACGTCACACACTGGGACTGTAGCTGGGATTATACATCACCGACTGGTACCATAACTGGGATTATACATCACATGGTGGAACAGTAACTGGGATTATACATCACACACTGGGACAGTAACTGATATTTTCCATTACATACTGAGACAGGAACTGTGATTATACATCACAAACTGGGACAGTACTTGAGATGATACATCACAAATGGGGATTATACCTAAAGCACTGGGACTGTAACTGAGATTATACATCACACACTGGGACAGTAACTGATATTTTCCATTACATACTGAGAGAGGACCTGTGATTATACATCACACACTGGGACAGTAACTGGGATTATCCATCACAAACTGGGACTGTAACTAAGATTATACATCACACACTGGGACCATAACTGGGATTATACATCACAAATTGGGACAGTAACTGGGATTAAACATCACACACTGGGACAGTAACTGATATTTTCTATTACACATTTGGACAGAAACTGGGATTATACATCACAAACTGGGGCAGTAACAGGGATTATACATCACATACTGGGTCAGTAATTGGGATTATACAACACACACATGGACTGTAACTGCGATTACACATCACACAGTGGGACAGTAACTGGAATTAAACATCACATACTAGGACAGCAACTGGGATTATACATAACACAGGGACTGTAACAGGGATTACACATCACACACTGGGACAGTAACTTGGATAATACATCACAAACTGGGACAGTAACTGGGATTATTACATCACACGCTGGGTCAGTAACTTGTATTATACCTCACACACTGGGACTGTAACTGGGATTATACTTCACAGACTGGGACCATAACTGGGATTATACACCACACAGTGGGACAGTAACTGGGATTATACATCAGACACTGGGACAGTAACTGGTATTTTCCATTACACACTGAGACAGAAACTGGGATTATACTTCACAAACTGGGACAGTACCTGGGATTATACATCACAAACTGGGATAGTAACTGGGATTATGGATCACACATGTGGACTGTAACTGCGATTACACATCACACACTGGGACAGTAACTGAGATTGTACATCACACATTGGGACAATAACTGGGATTATACATCACACACTGGGACTGTAACTGGTATTATCCATCACACATTGGGATTACACATAGCACAATGGGATAGTCACAGGGATTATACATTACACACTGGGACATTGACTGGGATTATACGTCACACACTGGGATAGTAACTGGAATTATCCATCACACACTGAGGTAGTAACCGGGATTATTAAACACAATCCGGGATAGTAACTGGGATTATCAATCACACACTGGGGAAGGAATTGGTATTTATCAACCCAGTCTGTGGCAGGAACTGGGATTATAAATCACAAACTGGGACAGTAACTGGGATTGTACATCACAATCTGGGATCGTAAGTGGGGTTATGCATCACACACTGGGACAGTAACTTGTATTATACCTCACACACTGGGACTGTAACTGGGATTATACATCACCGACTGGGACCATAACTGGGATTATACATCACACAGTGGGACAGTAACTGGGATTATACATCACACACTGGGACAGTAACTGATATTTTCCATTACACACTGAGACAGAAACTGGGATTATACATCACAAAATGGGGCAGTAACTCTGATTATACATCACAAACTGGGACAGTAACTGGGATTATACTTCACACACTGGGACAGTAACTGGTATTTTCCATTACACACTGAGACAGAAACTGGGATTATACATCACAAACTGGGGCAGTAACTGGGATTATACATCACAAACTGGGACAGTAATTGGGATTATGGATCACACATGTGGACTGTATCTGCGATTACACATCATACACTGGGACAGTAACTGGGATTATACACCACACATTGGGAAAGTAACTGGGATTATACATCAAACACTGGGACAGTAACTGGTATTTTCCATTACACACTGAGACAGAAACTGGGATTATACATCACAAACTGGGGCAGTAACTGGGATTATACATCACAAACTGGGACAGTAATTGGGATTATGGATCACACATGTGGACTGTATCTGCGATTACACATCATACACTGGGACAGTAACTGGGATTATACATCAAACACTGGGACAGTAACTGGTATTATCCATCACACAGTGGGATTACACAGGGATAGTCACAGGGATTATACATCACAAATTGGGACAGTGACTGAGATTGGACATCTCACACTGGGACAGTAAATGGGATTATACATTACACACTGGGACATTGACTGGGATTGTACGTCACACACTGGGATAGTAACTGGAATTATGCATCACACACTGGAACAGTAACTGGGATTATACATCACATACTGGGACAATATGTGGAATTATACATCACACATTGGGACAATAACTGGGATTGTAGATCACAAACTGGGACAGTAACTGGAATTAGACATCACAAACTGGGGCAGTAACCAGAATTATACATCACACACTGGGACAGTAACTGGGATAATACATTACACAATGGGGCAGTGATTGCGATTGTATGTCACACACTGGGATTGTAACTGCAATTATACAATGCACACTGGAACAGTAACTGGGATTGTACATCAAACACTGGATAAGTAACAGGGATTATACATCACTCACTGGAACAGTAACTGGGATTATACATCACACACTGGAACTGTAACTGGGATTATACATCACACACTGGGACAAAATGTGGGACTATACATCACACAATGTGACATTAACTGGGATCATAGATCAGACACTGGGACAGTAACTGGGATTTTACATCACATACTGGGACAATAACTGGGATTACACATAACACAGGGACTGTAACAGGGATTACACATCACACACTGGGACAGTAACTGGGATAATACATCACAAACTGGGACAGTAACTGGGATTATACATCACACACTGGGGCAGTAACTGGGAATATACATCAGAATCTGGGACATAAACTGGGATAATACATCACACACTGGGACAGTAACTGGGATTATCCACCACTAACTAGGACAGTAACTGGGATTATACATCACACGCTGGGACAGTAACTGCGATTATATCACAAACTGGGACAGTGACTGGGATTATGCATCACACACTGGGACAGTAACTGGGAATATACATTACATATTGCGACAGTGACTGGGATTGTACAACAGAGTGGGACAGTAACTGGGATTATACATCACACTGGGACAATAACTGCGATTATACATCACATACTGGGACAGTAACTAGGATTATACATCACACACTGGGGCTCTAACCAGGATAATCCATCACTTACTGGGAAAGTAACTGGGATTATACATCACATACTGGGACAGTAAATGGGATTATACATCTCAAACTGGGGCAGTAACTTGGATTGTACAACACACTGGGACAGTAACTGGGATTATATATCACACACTGGGGCAGTGATTGGGATTGTACGTCACACGCTGGGATTGTAACTGGAATTATACAATGCACACTGGAACAGTAACTGGGACTGTACATCACACACTGGAACAGTAACTGTGTTTATACATCAAACACTGGGAAAGTAACTGGGATTATACATCACACACTGGGACAGTAACTGGGATTATACATCACACACTGGAACAGTAACTGGGATTATACATCACACACTGGGACATTATGTGGGATTATACATCACACAATGTGTCATTAACTGGGATCATAGATCAGACTGGGACAGTAACTGGGATTATGCATGACATACTGGGAAAATAACTGGGATTATACATAACACAGGGACTGTAACAGGGATTACAATCACACACTTGGACAGTAAATGGGATAATACATCACAAACTGGGACAGTAACTGGGATTATACATCACGCACTGGGGCAGTAACTGGGATTATACATCACTAACTGGGACAGTAACTGGGATTATACATCACACACTGGGACAGTAAGTGGGATTATACATCATAAACTAGGACAGTAACTGGGATTATACATCACACGCTGGGACAGTATCTGCGATTATACATCACAAACTGGGACAGTGACTGGTATTAAACATCACATACTGGGACAGTAACTGGGAATATACATTACATATTGCGACAGTGACTGCGATTGTACAACACAGTGGGACAGTAAGTGGGATTATACATCACACACTGGGACAGTAACTGGGATTATACATCACACACTGGGGCTGTAACCGGGATAATCCATCACTAACTGGGAAAGTAACTGAGATTATACATCACATACTGGGACAGTAAATGTGATTATACATCTCAAGGTGGGACAGTAACAGGGATTATACATCACACGCTGTGACAGTATACAACACAAACTGGGACAGTGACTGGAATTATACAATCACACACTGGGGCAGTAACTGGGAATATACATCACACAATGGGGCAGTAACTGGGATTGTACAACACACTGGGACAGTAACTGGGATTGTACATCACACACTCATACAGTAACTGGGATTAAACATCACACAGTGGAGTTATAAATCACACATTGGTATAGTCACTGGGATTGTACATCACACACTGGGACTATAACTGGGATTATCCATCACACAATGGGATTATACATCTCGCAATGGGAAAATCTCTGGGATTATACATCACAAATTGGGATAGGTTCTGGGATTATACATCACTAACTGGGATTATACATCAAACACTGGGACAATAACTGGGATTATACATCACACATGGGGACAACAACTGGGATTACACATCACACAATGGGACTTTAACTGGTATTATAGGCCTGACACAGGGATAGTAACTAGGATTATACATCACACACTGTGACAGTAACTGGGATTATACATCACACACCGGGGCAGTAACTGGGATTGTACATCACAAACTCGGACAGCAACTGCGATTAAACATCACACATGGACTATTACTGGGATTACACATCACACACTGGGAGAGTAACTGGTATTATACATCACACAGAGGGATTCTAGCTGGGATTACACGCCACAAACTCGGACAGTAACTGGGAGTGTACGTCATGAACTGGGATAGTAACTGTGATTATAAATCTCACAATGGGATAGTAACAGAGATGATACATCACATACTGGGACAGCAACTGGGGTTATACATAACACACGGGGACGGTAACTGGGATTATCCGTCACTAACTGGGACAGTAACTGGGATTATACATCACACACTGGGACAGTAAGTCGGATTATACATCAGAAACTGGGGAAGTAACTGGGATTATACATCATACACTGGGACAGTATCTGCGATTATACATCACAAACTGGGACAGTGACTGGTATTATACATCACATACTGGGACAGTAACTGGGAATATACATTACATATTGCGACAGTGACTGGGATTGTACAGCACAGTGGGACAGTAAGTGGTATTATACATCACAAACTGGGACAGTAACTGGGATTATACATCCCACAATGGGACTGTAAGTGGGATTATCCATCACTCACTGGGGTAGTAACTGGGATTATTAAACACAATCCGGGACAATAACTGGGATTATGAAGCACACACTGGGGCAGGAACTGGGATTTTTCAACCCAGTCTGTGACAGTAACTGGGATTATAAATCACAAACTGGGACAGTAAGTGGGATTGTACATCACAATCTGGGATCGTAACTGGGATTATGCATCACACACTGGGACAGTAACTGGGATTATACATCACAAACTGGGACTGTAACTGTGATTATACATCACATACTGGGGCAGTAACTTGGATTATACATTACATATTGCGACAGTGACTGGGATTGTACAACACAGTGGGACAGTAAGTGGGAATATACATCACAAACCGGGACTGTAACTGGGATTATCCATCACTCACTGGGGTAGTAACTGAGATTATTAAACACAATCCGGGACAATAACTGGGATTATACATCACAAACTGGTACAGTGACTGGGATTTTGGATCACACACGTGGACTGTAACTGCAATTACACGTCACAAACTGGGACAGTAACTGAGATTGTACATCACACATTGGGACAGTAACTGGGATTATACATTACACACTGGGACTGTAACTGGTATTATCCATCACACAGTGGGATTATACATAGCACAATGGGATAGTCACAGGGATTATACATCACAAATTGGGACAGTTACTGGGATTGGACATCACACACTGGGTCAGTAAATGGGATTATACATTACACATTGGGACATTGACTGGGATTGTATATCACACACTGGGATAGTAACTGGAATTATACATCACACACTGGAACAGTAACTGGGATTATACATCATACACTGGGACAGAATGTGGGATTATCCATCACACAATGGGATATTAATTGGGATTATAGATCAGACACTGTGACAGTAACTGGGATTATACATCACACACTAGGACAATAACTGGGATTGTACATCACAAACTGGGACAGTAACTGAGATTATACATCACATACTGGGACAGCAACTGGGATTATTCATAACACACTGGGCCAGGGATTGTACGTCACACACTGGAACAGTAACTGGGATTATAAATCTCACACTGGGACAGCAACTGGGATTATACATCACACACTGATACAGTAACTGGGATTAAACATCACACAGTGGAGTTATACGTCACACACTGGTATAGTCACTGGGATTGTACATCACACACTGGGACTGTAACTGGGATTATTCATCACACAATGGGATTATACATCTCACAATGGGAAAATCTCTGGGATTATACATCACAAATTGGGATAGGTACTGGGATTATACATCACTAACTGGGATTATACATCACACACTGGGACAATAATTGAGATTATCCATCACTAACTGGGACAGTAACTGGAATTATACATAACACAGCGACTGTAACAGGATTATACATCACACACGGGGACAGTAACTGGGATTATCCATCACTAACTGGGACAGTAACTGGGATTATACATCACACACTGGGACAGTAAGTCGGAATATACATCACAAACTGGGACAGTAACTGGGATTATACATCACACGCTGGGACAGTATCTGCGATTATACATCACAAACTGGGACAGTGACTGGTATTATACATCATATACTGGGATAGTAACTGGGAATATACATTACATATTGCGACAGTGACTGGGATTGTACAACACAGTAAGTGGGATTATACATCACACACTGGGACAGTAACTGCGATTATACATCACAAACTGGGACAGTGACTGGAATTATACATCATATACAGGGGCAGTAACTGGGAATATACATCACACACTGGGGCATTAACTGGGATTGTACAACACACTGGGGCAGTAACTGGGGTTGTACAACACACTGGGACAGGAACTGGGATTATACATCACACACTGGGACAGTAACTGGTATTTTCCATTACACACTGAGACAGAAACTGGGATTACACATCACAAACCGGGGCAGTAACTGAGATTATACATCACAAACTGGGACAGGAACTGGGATTATTCACAACACAGGGACTGTAACAGGGATTACACATCACACACTGGGACAGTAACTGGGATAATACATCACAAACGGGGACAGTAACTGGGATTATTCATAACACAGGGACTGTAACAGGGATTTCACATCACACAGTGGGACAGTAACTGGGATAATACATCACAAACGGGGACAGTAACTGGAATTAAACATCACACACTGCGGCAGTAACTGGGATTATACATCACAAACTGGGACAGTAACTGGGATTATACATCACACATTGGGACAGTAACTGGGATTAAAAATTACAAACTGGGACTATAACTGGGATTATCCATCACACAGTGGGAATATGCATAACCATGGGATAGTCACAGGGATTATACATCACAAATTGGGACAGTGACTGGGATTATACATCACAAACTGGGACTGTAACTGGTATTATCCATCACTAACTGGGACAGTAACTGGGATTATACATCACACACTGTGACAGGACCTGGGATTATACATCACAAACTGGGAAAGTAACTGGGATTATAAATCACAAACTGGGACTGTAACTGGGATTATCCATCACAAACTGGGAAAGTAACTGGGATTATACATCACAAACTGGGACAGTAACTGGGATTATAAATCTCACACTGGGACAGCAACTGGGATTATACATCACACACTGATACAGTAACTGGGATTAAACATCACACAGTGGAGTTATACATCACACACTGGTATAGTCACTGGGATTGTACATCACACACTGGGACTGTAACTGGGATTATCCATCACAAACTGGGAAACTAACTGGGATTATACATCACAAACTGGGACGGTAAGTGGGATCATACATCACAAACTGGGAAAGTAACTGGGATTATAAAGCACAAACTGGGACAGTAACTGGGATTATACATCACAAACTGGGACAGTGACTGGTATTAAACATCACATACTGGGACAGTAACTGGGAATATACATTACATATTGCGACAGTGACTGCGATTGTACAACACAGTGGGACAGTAAGTGGGATTATACATCACACACTGGGACAGTAACTGGGATTATACATCACACACTGGGGCTGTAACCGGGATAATCCATCACTAACTGGGAAAGTAACTGAGATTATACATCACATACTGGGACAGTAAATGTGATTATACATCTCAAGGTGGGACAGTAACAGGGATTATACATCACACGCTGTGACAGTATACAACACAAACTGGGACAGTGACTGGAATTATACAATCACACACTGGGGCAGTAACTGGGAATATACATCACACAATGGGGCAGTAACTGGGATTGTACAACACACTGGGACAGTAACTGGGATTGTACATCACACACTCATACAGTAACTGGGATTAAACATCACACAGTGGAGTTATAAATCACACATTGGTATAGTCACTGGGATTGTACATCACACACTGGGACTATAACTGGGATTATCCATCACACAATGGGATTATACATCTCGCAATGGGAAAATCTCTGGGATTATACATCACAAATTGGGATAGGTTCTGGGATTATACATCACTAACTGGGATTATACATCAAACACTGGGACAATAACTGGGATTATACATCACACATGGGGACAACAACTGGGATTACACATCACACAATGGGACTTTAACTGGTATTATAGGCCTGACACAGGGATAGTAACTAGGATTATACATCACACACTGTGACAGTAACTGGGATTATACATCACACACCGGGGCAGTAACTGGGATTGTACATCACAAACTCGGACAGCAACTGCGATTAAACATCACACATGGACTATTACTGGGATTACACATCACACACTGGGAGAGTAACTGGTATTATACATCACACAGAGGGATTCTAGCTGGGATTACACGCCACAAACTCGGACAGTAACTGGGAGTGTACGTCATGAACTGGGATAGTAACTGTGATTATAAATCTCACAATGGGATAGTAACAGAGATGATACATCACATACTGGGACAGCAACTGGGGTTATACATAACACACGGGGACGGTAACTGGGATTATCCGTCACTAACTGGGACAGTAACTGGGATTATACATCACACACTGGGACAGTAAGTCGGATTATACATCAGAAACTGGGGAAGTAACTGGGATTATACATCATACACTGGGACAGTATCTGCGATTATACATCACAAACTGGGACAGTGACTGGTATTATACATCACATACTGGGACAGTAACTGGGAATATACATTACATATTGCGACAGTGACTGGGATTGTACAGCACAGTGGGACAGTAAGTGGTATTATACATCACAAACTGGGACAGTAACTGGGATTATACATCCCACAATGGGACTGTAAGTGGGATTATCCATCACTCACTGGGGAAGTAACTGGGATTATTAAACACAATCCGGGACAATAACTGGGATTATGAAGCACACACTGGGGCAGGAACTGGGATTTTTCAACCCAGTCTGTGACAGTAACTGGGATTATAAATCACAAACTGGGACAGTAAGTGGGATTGTACATCACAATCTGGGATCGTAACTGGGATTATGCATCACACACTGGGACAGTAACTGGGATTATACATCACAAACTGGGACTGTAACTGTGATTATACATCACATACTGGGGCAGTAACTTGGATTATACATTACATATTGCGACAGTGACTGCGATTGTACAACACAGTGGGACAGTAAGTGGGATTATACATCACACACTGGGACAGTAACTGGGATTATACATCACACACTGGGGCTGTAACCGGGATAATCCATCACTAACTGGGAAAGTAACTGAGATTATACATCACATACTGGGACAGTAAATGTGATTATACATCTCAAGGTGGGACAGTAACAGGGATTATACATCACACGCTGTGACAGTATACAACACAAACTGGGACAGTGACTGGAATTATACAATCACACACTGGGGCAGTAACTGGGAATATACATCACACAATGGGGCAGTAACTGGGATTGTACAACACACTGGGACAGTAACTGGGATTGTACATCACACACTCATACAGTAACTGGGATTAAACATCACACAGTGGAGTTATAAATCACACATTGGTATAGTCACTGGGATTGTACATCACACACTGGGACTATAACTGGGATTATCCATCACACAATGGGATTATACATCTCGCAATGGGAAAATCTCTGGGATTATACATCACAAATTGGGATAGGTTCTGGGATTATACATCACTAACTGGGATTATACATCAAACACTGGGACAATAACTGGGATTATACATCACACATGGGGACAACAACTGGGATTACACATCACACAATGGGACTTTAACTGGTATTATAGGCCTGACACAGGGATAGTAACTAGGATTATACATCACACACTGTGACAGTAACTGGGATTATACATCACACACCGGGGCAGTAACTGGGATTGTACATCACAAACTCGGACAGCAACTGCGATTAAACATCACACATGGACTATTACTGGGATTACACATCACACACTGGGAGAGTAACTGGTATTATACATCACACAGAGGGATTCTAGCTGGGATTACACGCCACAAACTCGGACAGTAACTGGGAGTGTACGTCATGAACTGGGATAGTAACTGTGATTATAAATCTCACAATGGGATAGTAACAGAGATGATACATCACATACTGGGACAGCAACTGGGGTTATACATAACACACGGGGACGGTAACTGGGATTATCCGTCACTAACTGGGACAGTAACTGGGATTATACATCACACACTGGGACAGTAAGTCGGATTATACATCAGAAACTGGGGAAGTAACTGGGATTATACATCATACACTGGGACAGTATCTGCGATTATACATCACAAACTGGGACAGTGACTGGTATTATACATCACATACTGGGACAGTAACTGGGAATATACATTACATATTGCGACAGTGACTGGGATTGTACAGCACAGTGGGACAGTAAGTGGTATTATACATCACAAACTGGGACAGTAACTGGGATTATACATCCCACAATGGGACTGTAAGTGGGATTATCCATCACTCACTGGGGTAGTAACTGGGATTATTAAACACAATCCGGGACAATAACTGGGATTATGAAGCACACACTGGGGCAGGAACTGGGATTTTTCAACCCAGTCTGTGACAGTAACTGGGATTATAAATCACAAACTGGGACAGTAAGTGGGATTGTACATCACAATCTGGGATCGTAACTGGGATTATGCATCACACACTGGGACAGTAACTGGGATTATACATCACAAACTGGGACTGTAACTGTGATTATACATCACATACTGGGGCAGTAACTTGGATTATACATTACATATTGCGACAGTGACTGGGATTGTACAACACAGTGGGACAGTAAGTGGGAATATACATCACAAACCGGGACTGTAACTGGGATTATCCATCACTCACTGGGGTAGTAACTGAGATTATTAAACACAATCCGGGACAATAACTGGGATTATACATCACAAACTGGTACAGTGACTGGGATTTTGGATCACACACGTGGACTGTAACTGCAATTACACGTCACAAACTGGGACAGTAACTGAGATTGTACATCACACATTGGGACAGTAACTGGGATTATACATTACACACTGGGACTGTAACTGGTATTATCCATCACACAGTGGGATTATACATAGCACAATGGGATAGTCACAGGGATTATACATCACAAATTGGGACAGTTACTGGGATTGGACATCACACACTGGGTCAGTAAATGGGATTATACATTACACATTGGGACATTGACTGGGATTGTATATCACACACTGGGATAGTAACTGGAATTATACATCACACACTGGAACAGTAACTGGGATTATACATCATACACTGGGACAGAATGTGGGATTATCCATCACACAATGGGATATTAATTGGGATTATAGATCAGACACTGTGACAGTAACTGGGATTATACATCACACACTAGGACAATAACTGGGATTGTACATCACAAACTGGGACAGTAACTGAGATTATACATCACATACTGGGACAGCAACTGGGATTATTCATAACACACTGGGCCAGGGATTGTACGTCACACACTGGAACAGTAACTGGGATTATAAATCTCACACTGGGACAGCAACTGGGATTATACATCACACACTGATACAGTAACTGGGATTAAACATCACACAGTGGAGTTATACGTCACACACTGGTATAGTCACTGGGATTGTACATCACACACTGGGACTGTAACTGGGATTATTCATCACACAATGGGATTATACATCTCACAATGGGAAAATCTCTGGGATTATACATCACAAATTGGGATAGGTACTGGGATTATACATCACTAACTGGGATTATACATCACACACTGGGACAATAATTGAGATTATCCATCACTAACTGGGACAGTAACTGGAATTATACATAACACAGCGACTGTAACAGGATTATACATCACACACGGGGACAGTAACTGGGATTATCCATCACTAACTGGGACAGTAACTGGGATTATACATCACACACTGGGACAGTAAGTCGGAATATACATCACAAACTGGGACAGTAACTGGGATTATACATCACACGCTGGGACAGTATCTGCGATTATACATCACAAACTGGGACAGTGACTGGTATTATACATCATATACTGGGATAGTAACTGGGAATATACATTACATATTGCGACAGTGACTGGGATTGTACAACACAGTAAGTGGGATTATACATCACACACTGGGACAGTAACTGCGATTATACATCACAAACTGGGACAGTGACTGGAATTATACATCATATACAGGGGCAGTAACTGGGAATATACATCACACACTGGGGCATTAACTGGGATTGTACAACACACTGGGGCAGTAACTGGGGTTGTACAACACACTGGGACAGGAACTGGGATTATACATCACACACTGGGACAGTAACTGGTATTTTCCATTACACACTGAGACAGAAACTGGGATTACACATCACAAACCGGGGCAGTAACTGAGATTATACATCACAAACTGGGACAGGAACTGGGATTATTCACAACACAGGGACTGTAACAGGGATTACACATCACACACTGGGACAGTAACTGGGATAATACATCACAAACGGGGACAGTAACTGGGATTATTCATAACACAGGGACTGTAACAGGGATTTCACATCACACAGTGGGACAGTAACTGGGATAATACATCACAAACGGGGACAGTAACTGGAATTAAACATCACACACTGCGGCAGTAACTGGGATTATACATCACAAACTGGGACAGTAACTGGGATTATACATCACACATTGGGACAGTAACTGGGATTAAAAATTACAAACTGGGACTATAACTGGGATTATCCATCACACAGTGGGAATATGCATAACCATGGGATAGTCACAGGGATTATACATCACAAATTGGGACAGTGACTGGGATTATACATCACAAACTGGGACTGTAACTGGTATTATCCATCACTAACTGGGACAGTAACTGGGATTATACATCACACACTGTGACAGGACCTGGGATTATACATCACAAACTGGGAAAGTAACTGGGATTATAAATCACAAACTGGGACTGTAACTGGGATTATCCATCACAAACTGGGAAAGTAACTGGGATTATACATCACAAACTGGGACAGTAACTGGGATTATAAATCTCACACTGGGACAGCAACTGGGATTATACATCACACACTGATACAGTAACTGGGATTAAACATCACACAGTGGAGTTATACATCACACACTGGTATAGTCACTGGGATTGTACATCACACACTGGGACTGTAACTGGGATTATCCATCACAAACTGGGAAACTAACTGGGATTATACATCACAAACTGGGACGGTAAGTGGGATCATACATCACAAACTGGGAAAGTAACTGGGATTATAAAGCACAAACTGGGACAGTAACTGGGATTATACATCACAAACTGGGACAGTGACTGGTATTAAACATCACATACTGGGACAGTAACTGGGAATATACATTACATATTGCGACAGTGACTGCGATTGTACAACACAGTGGGACAGTAAGTGGGATTATACATCACACACTGGGACAGTAACTGGGATTATACATCACACACTGGGGCTGTAACCGGGATAATCCATCACTAACTGGGAAAGTAACTGAGATTATACATCACATACTGGGACAGTAAATGTGATTATACATCTCAAGGTGGGACAGTAACAGGGATTATACATCACACGCTGTGACAGTATACAACACAAACTGGGACAGTGACTGGAATTATACAATCACACACTGGGGCAGTAACTGGGAATATACATCACACAATGGGGCAGTAACTGGGATTGTACAACACACTGGGACAGTAACTGGGATTGTACATCACACACTCATACAGTAACTGGGATTAAACATCACACAGTGGAGTTATAAATCACACATTGGTATAGTCACTGGGATTGTACATCACACACTGGGACTATAACTGGGATTATCCATCACACAATGGGATTATACATCTCGCAATGGGAAAATCTCTGGGATTATACATCACAAATTGGGATAGGTTCTGGGATTATACATCACTAACTGGGATTATACATCAAACACTGGGACAATAACTGGGATTATACATCACACATGGGGACAACAACTGGGATTACACATCACACAATGGGACTTTAACTGGTATTATAGGCCTGACACAGGGATAGTAACTAGGATTATACATCACACACTGTGACAGTAACTGGGATTATACATCACACACCGGGGCAGTAACTGGGATTGTACATCACAAACTCGGACAGCAACTGCGATTAAACATCACACATGGACTATTACTGGGATTACACATCACACACTGGGAGAGTAACTGGTATTATACATCACACAGAGGGATTCTAGCTGGGATTACACGCCACAAACTCGGACAGTAACTGGGAGTGTACGTCATGAACTGGGATAGTAACTGTGATTATAAATCTCACAATGGGATAGTAACAGAGATGATACATCACATACTGGGACAGCAACTGGGGTTATACATAACACACGGGGACGGTAACTGGGATTATCCGTCACTAACTGGGACAGTAACTGGGATTATACATCACACACTGGGACAGTAAGTCGGATTATACATCAGAAACTGGGGAAGTAACTGGGATTATACATCATACACTGGGACAGTATCTGCGATTATACATCACAAACTGGGACAGTGACTGGTATTATACATCACATACTGGGACAGTAACTGGGAATATACATTACATATTGCGACAGTGACTGGGATTGTACAGCACAGTGGGACAGTAAGTGGTATTATACATCACAAACTGGGACAGTAACTGGGATTATACATCCCACAATGGGACTGTAAGTGGGATTATCCATCACTCACTGGGGTAGTAACTGGGATTATTAAACACAATCCGGGACAATAACTGGGATTATGAAGCACACACTGGGGCAGGAACTGGGATTTTTCAACCCAGTCTGTGACAGTAACTGGGATTATAAATCACAAACTGGGACAGTAAGTGGGATTGTACATCACAATCTGGGATCGTAACTGGGATTATGCATCACACACTGGGACAGTAACTGGGATTATACATCACAAACTGGGACTGTAACTGTGATTATACATCACATACTGGGGCAGTAACTTGGATTATACATTACATATTGCGACAGTGACTGGGATTGTACAACACAGTGGGACAGTAAGTGGGAATATACATCACAAACCGGGACTGTAACTGGGATTATCCATCACTCACTGGGGTAGTAACTGAGATTATTAAACACAATCCGGGACAATAACTGGGATTATACATCACAAACTGGTACAGTGACTGGGATTTTGGATCACACACGTGGACTGTAACTGCAATTACACGTCACAAACTGGGACAGTAACTGAGATTGTACATCACACATTGGGACAGTAACTGGGATTATACATTACACACTGGGACTGTAACTGGTATTATCCATCACACAGTGGGATTATACATAGCACAATGGGATAGTCACAGGGATTATACATCACAAATTGGGACAGTTACTGGGATTGGACATCACACACTGGGTCAGTAAATGGGATTATACATTACACATTGGGACATTGACTGGGATTGTATATCACACACTGGGATAGTAACTGGAATTATACATCACACACTGGAACAGTAACTGGGATTATACATCATACACTGGGACAGAATGTGGGATTATCCATCACACAATGGGATATTAATTGGGATTATAGATCAGACACTGTGACAGTAACTGGGATTATACATCACACACTAGGACAATAACTGGGATTGTACATCACAAACTGGGACAGTAACTGAGATTATACATCACATACTGGGACAGCAACTGGGATTATTCATAACACACTGGGCCAGGGATTGTACGTCACACACTGGAACAGTAACTGGGATTATAAATCTCACACTGGGACAGCAACTGGGATTATACATCACACACTGATACAGTAACTGGGATTAAACATCACACAGTGGAGTTATACGTCACACACTGGTATAGTCACTGGGATTGTACATCACACACTGGGACTGTAACTGGGATTATTCATCACACAATGGGATTATACATCTCACAATGGGAAAATCTCTGGGATTATACATCACAAATTGGGATAGGTACTGGGATTATACATCACTAACTGGGATTATACATCACACACTGGGACAATAATTGAGATTATCCATCACTAACTGGGACAGTAACTGGAATTATACATAACACAGCGACTGTAACAGGATTATACATCACACACGGGGACAGTAACTGGGATTATCCATCACTAACTGGGACAGTAACTGGGATTATACATCACACACTGGGACAGTAAGTCGGAATATACATCACAAACTGCGACAGTAACTGGGATTATACATCACACGCTGGGACAGTATCTGCGATTATACATCACAAACTGGGACAGTGACTGGTATTATACATCATATACTGGGATAGTAACTGGGAATATACATTACATATTGCGACAGTGACTGGGATTGTACAACACAGTAAGTGGGATTATACATCACACACTGGGACAGTAACTGCGATTATACATCACAAACTGGGACAGTGACTGGAATTATACATCATATACAGGGGCAGTAACTGGGAATATACATCACACACTGGGGCATTAACTGGGATTGTACAACACACTGGGGCAGTAACTGGGGTTGTACAACACACTGGGACAGGAACTGGGATTATACATCACACACTGGGACAGTAACTGGTATTTTCCATTACACACTGAGACAGAAACTGGGATTACACATCACAAACCGGGGCAGTAACTGAGATTATACATCACAAACTGGGACAGGAACTGGGATTATTCACAACACAGGGACTGTAACAGGGATTACACATCACACACTGGGACAGTAACTGGGATAATACATCACAAACGGGGACAGTAACTGGGATTATTCATAACACAGGGACTGTAACAGGGATTTCACATCACACAGTGGGACAGTAACTGGGATAATACATCACAAACGGGGACAGTAACTGGAATTAAACATCACACACTGCGGCAGTAACTGGGATTATACATCACAAACTGGGACAGTAACTGGGATTATACATCACACATTGGGACAGTAACTGGGATTAAAAATTACAAACTGGGACTATAACTGGGATTATCCATCACACAGTGGGAATATGCATAACCATGGGATAGTCACAGGGATTATACATCACAAATTGGGACAGTGACTGGGATTATACATCACAAACTGGGACTGTAACTGGTATTATCCATCACTAACTGGGACAGTAACTGGGATTATACATCACACACTGTGACAGGACCTGGGATTATACATCACAAACTGGGAAAGTAACTGGGATTATAAATCACAAACTGGGACTGTAACTGGGATTATCCATCACAAACTGGGAAAGTAACTGGGATTATACATCACAAACTGGGACAGTAACTGGGATTATAAATCTCACACTGGGACAGCAACTGGGATTATACATCACACACTGATACAGTAACTGGGATTAAACATCACACAGTGGAGTTATACATCACACACTGGTATAGTCACTGGGATTGTACATCACACACTGGGACTGTAACTGGGATTATCCATCACAAACTGGGAAACTAACTGGGATTATACATCACAAACTGGGACGGTAAGTGGGATCATACATCACAAACTGGGAAAGTAACTGGGATTATAAAGCACAAACTGGGACAGTAACTGGGATTATACATCACAAACTGGGACAGTAACTGGGATTATACATCACACACTGGGACAGTAACTGGGATTATACATCACAAACTGGGACAGTAACTGGGATTATACATCACACACTGGGACAGTAAATCGGATTATACATCACAAACTGGGACAGTAACTGGGATTATACATCACACGCTGGGACAGTATCTGCGATTACACATCACAAACTGGGACAGTGACTGGTTTTATACATCATATACTGGGACAGTAACTGGGAATGTACATTACATATTGCGACTGTGACTGGGATTGTACTACACAGTGGGAGAGTAAGTGGGATTATACATCACACACTGGGACAGTGACTGGAATTATACATCACATACAGGGGCAGTAACTGGGAATATACATCACACACTGGGGCAGTAACTGGGATTGTACAACACACTGGGACAGGAACTGGGATTATATATCACACACTGGGACAGTAACTGGTATTTTCCATTACACACCGAGACAGAAACTGGGATTATACATCACAAACTGGGGCAGTAACTGGGATTATACATCACAAACTGGGACAGTAACTGTGATTACACTTCACACACTGGTACAGTAACTTGGATTATACATCACACACTGGGACAGTAAGTCGGATTATACATCAGAAACTGGGGAAGTAACTGGGATTATACATCATACGCTGGGACAGTATCTGCGATTATACATCACAAACTGGGACAGTGACTGGTATTATACATCACATACTGGGACAGTAACTGGGAATATACATTACATATTGCGACAGGGACTGGGATTGTACAGCACAGTGGGACAGTAAGTGGGATTATACATCACAAACTGGGACAGTAACTGGGATTATACATCCCACAATGGGACTGTAAGTGGGATTATCCATCACTCACCGGGGTAGTAACTGGGATTATTAAACACAATCCGGGAGAATAACTGGGATTATGAAGCACACACTGGGGCAGGAACTGGGATTTTTCAACCCAGTCTGTGACAGTAACTGGGATTATAAATCACAAACTGGGACAGTAACTGGGATTGTACATCACAATCTGGGATCGTAACTGGGATTATGCATCACACACTGGGACAGTAACTGGGATTATACATCACAAACTGGGACAGTAACTGGGATTATAGATCACACACGTGGACTGTAACTGTGATTATACATCACATACTGGGGCAGTAACTTGGATTATACATTACATATTGCGACAGTGACTGGGATTGTACAACACAGTGGGACAGTAAGTGGGAATATACATCACAAACTGGGACTGTAACTGGGATTATCCATCACTCACGGAGGTAGTAACTGGGATTATTAAACACAATCCGGGACAATAACTGGGATTATACATCACAAACTGATACAGTAACTGGGATTTTGGATCACACACGTGGACTGTAACTGCAATTACACGTCACAAACTGGGGCAGTAACTGAGATTATACATCACACATTGGGACAGTAACTGGGATTATACATCACACACTGGGACTGTAACTGGTATTATCCATCACACAGTGGGATTATACATAGCACAATGGGATAGTCACAGGGATTATACATCACAAATTGGGACAGTTACTGGGATTGGACATCACACACTGGGTCAGTAAATGGGATTATACATTACACATTGGGACATTGACTGGGATTGTATGTCACACACTGGGATAGTAACTGGAATTATACATCACACACTGGAACAGTAACTGGGAATATACATCATACACTGGGACAGAATGTGGGATTATCCATCACACAATGGGATATTAATTGGGATTATAGATCAGACACTGGGACAGTAACTGGGATTATACATCACACACTAGGACAATAACTGGGATTGCACATCACAAACTGGGACAGTAACTGGGATTATACATCACATACTGGGACAGCAACTGGGATTATTCATAACACACTGGGCCAGGGATTGTATGTCACACACTGGAACAGTAACTGGGATTATAAATCTCACACTGGGACAGCAACTGGGATTATACATCACACACTGATACAGTAACTGGGATTAAACATCACACAGTGGAGTTATACGTCACACACTGGTATAGTCACTGGGATTGTACATCACACACTGGGACTGTAACTGGGATTATCCATCACACAATGGGATTATACATCTCACAATGGGAAAATCTCTGGGATTATACATCACAAATTGGGATAGGTACTGGGATTATACATCACTAACTGGGATTATACATCACACACTGGGACAATAATTGAGATTATCCATCACTAACTGGGACAGTAACTGGAATTATACATAACACAGCGACTGTAACTGGGATTATACATCACACACGGGGACTCTAACTGGGATTATCCATCACTAACTGGGACAGTAACTGGGATTATACATCACACACTGGGACAGTAAATCGGATTATACATCACAAACTGGGACAGTAACTGGGATTATACATCACACGCTGGGACAGTATCTGCGATTATACATCACAAACTGGGACAGTGACTGGTATTATACATCATATACTGGGATAGTAACTGGGAATATACATAACATATTGCGACAGTGACTGGGATTGTACAACAGAGTGGGACAGTAAGTGGGATTATACATCACACACTTGGACAGTAACTGCGATTAAACATCACAAACTGGGACAGTGACTGGGATTATACATCACACAATGGGACATTAACTGGGATTATACATCACACTCTGAGACAGTAATTGGGATTATACATCACAAACTGGGACAATAACTGGGATTACACATCACAAACTGGGACAGTAACTGGGATTATACAACAAACACTAGGAGAGTAACTGGGATTATACATCACAATCTGGAACAGTAATTGGGATTATACATCACAAAATGGGATTACACATCACACACAGGGATAATACCTGGAATTATACAACACACACTGGAACAGTAACTGGTCTAATACACCACACACTGAGAAAGTAATTGGGAGTATACATCACACACTGGGACAGTAACTGGGATTATAAATCTCACACAGGGAAAGTAACTGGGAATAAACATCACACACTGGGACAGTAACTGGGATTATAAATCTCACACAGGGACAGTAACTGGGAATATACATCACACACTGGGACTGTAACAGGGATTATACATCACACAGTGGAGTTATACGTCACATACTGGGATATCACTGGGATTGTCCAAAACACACTGGGACTGTAACTGGGATTATCCATCACACAGTGGGATTATACATCTCACGATGGGACAGTCACTGGGATTATACATCACAAATTGTGACAGGGATTGGGATTATCCATCACATACTGGGACAGTAACTGGGATTATGCATCACATATTGGGGCAGCGACTGGGACTGTACAACACGCTGGGACAGTAACTCGCACACTGGGACTGTAACTGGGATTATACATCACACACTGGAACAGTAAATGTGTTTATACATCACACACTGGGAAAGTAACTGGGATTACAAAACTCACACTGGGACAGCAACTGGTATTAAACATCACACAGTGGAGTTATACGTCACACACTGGTATAGTCACTGGGATTGTACATCACACACTGGGACTGTAGCTGGGATCATCCATCACGCAATGAGATTATACATCTCACAATGGGAAAATCTCTGGGATTATACATCACAAATTGGGATAGGTACTGGGATTATACATCACTAACTGGGATTATACATCAAACACTGGGACAATAACTGGGATTATACATCACACATGGGGCAACAACTGGGATTACACATCACACAATGGGATTTAACTGGTATTATAGGCCTGACACAGGGATAGTAACTAGGACTATGCATTACACACTGGGACAGTAACTGGGATTATACATCACACACAGGGGCAATAAATGGGATTGTACATCACAAACTCGGACAGTAACTGCGATTAAACATCACACATGGACTATTACTGGGATTACACATCACACACTGGGACAGTGACTGGTATTATACATCACACGCAGGGATTCAAACTGGGATTACATGCCACAAACTCTGACAGTAACTGGGAGTGTACGTCACGAACTGGAATAGTAACGGGGATTAAAAATCTCACACTGGGACTGTAACAGAGATGATACATCACATACTGGGAGAGCAACTGGGATTATACATAACACAGCGACTGTAACTGGGATTATACATCACTAACTGGGACAGTAATTGGGATTATACATCACACACTGGGACAGTAAGTCGGATTATACATCAGAAACTGGGACAGTAACTCGGATTATACATCACACGCTGGGACAGTATCTGTGATTATACATCACAAACTGGGACAGTGACTGGTATTATACATCACATACTGGGACAATAACTGGGAATATACATTACATATTGCGACAGTGACTGGGATTGTACAACAGAGTGTGACAGTAAGTGGGATTATACATCACACACTGGGACAGTAACTATGATTATACATCACACACTGGGACAGTAACTGGGATTATACATCACACACTGGGGCTGTAACCAGGATAATCCATCACTAACTGGGAAAGTAACTGGGGTTATACATCACATACTGGGACAGTAAATGGGATTATACATCACACACTGGGGCAGTAACTGGGATTGTACAACACACTGGGGCAGTAACTGGGATTGTACAACACACTGGGACAGTAACTGGGATTTTCCATTACACACTGAGACAGAAACTGGGATTATACATCACAAACTGGTACAGTAACTGGGATTTTGGATCACATACGTGGACTGTAACTGCAATTACATGTCACAAACTGGGACAGTAACTGAGATTGTACATCATACATTGGAACAGTAACTGGGATTATACATCACACACTGGGACTGTAACTGGTATTATCCATCACACAGTGGGATTATACATAGCAAAATGGGATAGTCAAAGGGTTTATACATCACAAATTGGGACAGTGACTGGGATTGGACATCACACACTGGGGCAGTAAATGGGATTATAAATCTCACAATGGGACATTGACTGGGATTGTATGGCACACACTTGGATAGTAACTGGAATTATACATCATACACTGGAACAGTAACTGGGATTATACATCACACACTGGGACAGAATGTGGGATTGTCCATCACACAATGGGACATTAAATAGGATTATAGATCAGACACTGGGACAGTAACTGGGATTATACATCACACACCAGGACAATAACTGGGATTGTACATCACAAACTGGGACAGCAACTGGGATTATTCATAACACACTGGGCCAGGGATTGTACGTTACACACTGGAACAGTAAATGTGTTTATACATTAAACACTGGGAAAGTAACTGGGATTATACATCACACACTGATACAGTAACTGGGATTAAACATTGCACAGTGGAGTTATACGTCACACACTGGTATAGTCACTGGGATTGTACATCACACACTGGGACTGTAACTGGGATTATCCATCACACAATGGGATCATACATCTCACAATGGGAAAATCTCTGGGATTATACATCACTAACTGGGATAATACATCACACACTGGGACAATAACTGGGATTATCCATCACTGACAGGGACAGTAACTGGGATTATACATCACACGCTGGGACAGTATCTGCGATTAAACTTCACAAACTGGGACAGTGACTGGTATTATACATCATATACTGGGATAGTAACTGGGAATATACATTACATATTGCGACAGTGACTGGGATTGTACAACACAGTGGGACAGTAAGTGGGATTATATATCACACACTGGGACAGTAACTGCGATTATACATTACAAACTGGGACAGTGACTGGAATTATACATCACATACAGGGGCAGTAGCTGGGAATATACATCACACGCGGGGGCAGGAACAGGGATTGTACAACACACTGGGGCAGTAACTGGGATTGTACAACACCCTGGGACAGGAACTGGGATTATACATCACACACTGGGACAGTAACTGGTATTTTCCATTACACACTGAGACAGAAACTGGGATTATACATCACACACTGGGACAATAACTGGGATTATCCATCACTGACAGGGACAGTAGCTGGGATTATACATCACACGCTGGGACAGTATCTGCGATTATACATCACAAACTGGGACAGTGACTGGTTTTATACATCATATACTGGGACAGTAACTGGGAATGTACATTACATATTGCGACTGTGACTGGGATTGTACTACACAGTGGGAGAGTAAGTGGGATTATAAATCACACACTGGGACAGTGACTGGAATTATACATCACATAAAGGGGCAGTAACTGGGAATATACATCACACACTGGGGCAGTAACGGGGATTGTACAGCACACTGGGACAGGAACTGGGATTATATATCACACACTGGGACAGTAACTTGGATTATACATCACAAACTGGGACAGGAACTGGGATTATAGATCACACACGTGGACTGTAACTGTGATTACACTTCACACACTGGGACAGTAACTTGGATTATACATCACATACTGGGACAGCAACTGGGATTATTCATAACACAGGGACTGTAGCAGGGATTACACGTCACACACTGAGACAGTAACTGGGATAATATATCACAAACCGGGACAGTAACTGGGATTATACATCACACGCTGGGAAAGTATCTGCGATTATACATCACAAACTGGGACAGTGACTGGAATTATACATCACATACAGGGGCAGTCGCTGGGAATATACATCACACACTGGGGCAGGAACTGGGATTGTACAACACACTGGGGCAGTAACTGGGATTGTACAACACACTGGGACAGGAACTGGGATTATACATCACACACTGGGACAGTAACTGGTATTTTCCATCACACACTGAGACAGAAACTGGGATTATACATCACAAACTGGGGCAGTAACTGGGATTATAGATCACAAACTGGGGCAGTAACTGGGATTATACATCACAAACTGGGACAGGAACTGGGATTATACATCACACATTGGGACAGTAACTGGGATTAAAAATCACACACTGGGACTATAACTGGGATTATCCATCACACAGTGGGTATATGCATAACACAATGGGATAGTCACAGGGATTATACATCAAAACTTGGGACAGTGACTGGGATCGGACATCACACACTGGGAACGTAAATGGGATGATACATTACACACTGGGACAGTGACTGGGATTGTACGGCACAAACCGGGATAGTAACTGGGATTGTACAACACACACTGGAACAGTAACTGGGATTATACATCACAAACTGGGACAGTAACTGGGATAAAACATCATAAACTGGGACAGTAATGGGATTATACATCACAAACTGGGACAGGAACTGGGATTATACATCACACATTGGGACAGTAACTGGGATTAAAAATTACACACTGGGACTATAACTGGGATTATCCATCACACAGTGGGAATATGCATAACACAATGGGATAGTCACAGGGATTATACATCAAAACTTGGGACAGTGACTGTGATTGGACATCACACACTGGGACAGTAAATGGGATGATACATTACACACTGGGACAGTGACTGGAATTGTACGTCACACACTGGGATAGTAACTGGGATTGTACAACACACACTGGAACAGTAACTGGGATTATACATCACACACTGGGACAGTAACTGGGATAATACATCACAAAGTGGGACAGTAATGGGATTATACATCACACACTGGGGCAGTAACTGGGATTATACATCACGAACTGGGACAGTAACTGGGATTATACATCACACATTGGGACAGTAACTGGGATTAGAAATCACACTCTGGGACTATAACTGGGATTATCCATCACACAATGGGAATATACATAACACAATGGGATGGTCACAGGGATTATACATCATAAATTGGGACAGTGACTGGGATTATACATCACAAACTGGGACAGTAACTGGGATTATACATCACACAATGGGACTGTAACTGGGATTATCCATCACTAACTGGGACAGTAACTGGGATTATACATCACACACTGTGACAGCAAGTGGGATTATACATCACAAACTGGGACATTAACTGGGATTATACATCACACACTGGGCCCGGGATTGTACGTCACACACTGGAACAGTAAATGTGTTTTTACATTAAACACTGGGAAAGTAACTGGGATTATACATCACACACTGGGACAGTAATTGGGCTTATAAATCTCACACTGGGACAGCAACTGGGATTATACATCACACACTGATACAGTAACTGGGATTAAACATCACACAGTGGAGTTATACGTCACACACTGGTATAGTCACTGGGATTGTACATCACACACTGGGACTGTAACTGGGATTATACATCACACAATGGGATTATACAGCTCACAATGGGAAAATCTCTGGGATTATACATCACAAATTGGGATAGGTACTGGGATTATGCAACACTAACTGGGATTATACATCACACACTGGGACAATAACTGGCATTATCCATCACTAACTGGGACAGTAACTGGGATTATACATAACACAGCGACTGTAACTGGGATTATACATCACACACGGGGACTCTAACTGGGATTATCCATCACTAACTGGGACAGTAACTGGGATTATACATCACACACTGGGACAGTAAATCGGATTATACATCACAAACTGGGACAGTAACTGGGATTATACATCACACGCTGGGACAGTATCTGCGATTATACATCACAAACTGGGACAGTGACTGGTATTATACATCATATACTGGGATAGTAACTGGGAATATACATAACATATTGCGACAGTGACTGGGATTGTACAACAGAGTGGGACAGTAAGTGGGATTATACATCACACACTGGGACAGTAACTGCGATTAAACATCACAAACTGGGACAGTGACTGGGATTATACATCACACAATGGGACATTAACTGGGATTATACATCACACTCTGAGACAGTAATTGGGATTATACATCACAAACTGGGACAATAACTGGGATTACACATCACAAACTGGGACAGTAACTGGGATTATACAACAAACACTAGGAGAGTAACTGGGATTATACATCACAATCTGGAACAGTAATTGGGATTATACATCACAAAATGGGATTACACATCACACACAGGGATAATACCTGGAATTATACAACACACACTGGAACAGTAACTGGTCTAATACATCACACACTGAGAAAGTAATTGGGAGTATACACCACACACTGGGACAGTAACTGGGATTATAAATCTCACACAGGGAAAGTAACTGGGAATAAACATCACACACTGGGACAGTAACTGGGATTATAAATCTCACACAGGGACAGTAACTGGGAATATACATCACACACTGGGACTGTAACATGGATTATACATCACACAGTGGAGTTATACGTCACATACTGGGATATCACTGGGATTGTCCAAAACACACTGGGACTGTAACTGGGATTATCCATCACACAGTGGGATTATACATCTCACAATGGGACAGTCACTGGGATTATACATCACAAATTGTGACAGGGATTGGGATTATCCATCACATACTGGGACAGTAACTGGGATTATGCATCACATATTGGGGCAGCGACTGGGACTGTACAACACGCTGGGACAGTAACTCGCACACTGGGACTGTAACTGGGATTATACATCACACACTGGAACAGTAAATGTGTTTATACATCACACACTGGGAAAGTAACTGGGATTACAAATCTCACACTGGGACAGCAACTGGGATTAAACATCACACAGTGGAGTTATACGTCACATACTGGTATAGTCACTGGGATTGTACATCACACACTGGGACTGTAACTGGGATTATCCATCATGCAATGAGATTATACATCTCACAATTGGAAAATCTCTGGGATTATACATCACAAATTGGGATAGGTACTGGGATTATACATCACTAACTGGGATTATACATCAAACACTGGGACAATAACTGGGATTATACATCACACATGGGGCAACAACTGGGATTACACATCACGCAATGGGATTTAACTGGTATTATAGGCCTGACACAGGGATAGTAACTAGGATTATGCATTACACACTGGGACAGTAACTGGGATTATACATCACACACAGGGGCAATAAATGGGATTGTACATCACAAACTCGGACAGTAACTGCGATTAAACATCACACATGGACTATTACTGGGATTACACATCACACACTGGGACAGTTACTGGTATTATACATCACACGCAGGGATTCAAACTGGGATTACATGCCACAAACTCTGACAGTAACTGGGAGTGTACGTCACGAACTGGAATAGTAACGGGGATTAAAAATCTCACACTGGGACTGTAACAGAGATGATACATCACATACTGGGAGAGCAACTGGGATTATACATAACACAGCGACTGTAACTGGGATTATACATCACTAGCTGGGACAGTAATTGGGATTATACATCACACACTGGGACAGTAAGTCGGATTATACATCAGAAACTGGGACAGTAACTCGGATTATACATCACACGCTGGGACAGTATCTGTGATTATACGTCACAAACTGGGACAGTGACTGGTATTATACATCACATACTGGGACAATAACTGGGAATATACATTACATATTGCGACAGTGACTGGGATTGTACAACAGAGTGTGACAGTAAGTGGGATTATACATCACACACTGGGACAGTAACTATGATTATACATCACACACTGGGACAGTAACTGGGATTATACATCACACACTGGGGCTGTAACCAGGATAATCCATCACTAACTGGGAAAGTAACTGGGGTTATACATCACATACTGGGACAGTAAGTGGGATTATACATCACACACTGGGGCAGTAACTGGGATTGTACAACACACTGGGGCAGTAACTGGGATTGTACAACACACTGGGGCAGTAACTGGGATTGTACAACACACTGGGGCAGTAACTGGGATTGTACAACACACTGGGACAGGAACTGGGATTATACATCACACACTGGGACAGTAACTGGGATTATACATCACAAACTGGGACAGTAACTGGGATTATAGATCACACACTGGGGCAGTAACTGGGATTATACATCACACACTGGGACAGTAACTGGGATTATCCATCACACAGTGGGAATATGCATAACACAATGGGATAGTCACAGGGATTATACATCAAAACTTGGGACAGTGACTGGGATTGGACATCACACACTGGGACAGTAAATGGGATGATACATTACACACTGGGACAGTGACTGGGATTGTACGTCACACACTGAGATAGTAACTGGGATTGTACAACACACACTGGAACAGTAACTGGGATTATACATCACACACTGGGACAGTAATTGAGATAATATATCACAAACTGGGACAATAACTGGGATTATACATCACACACTGGGGCAGTAAGTGGGATTATACATCACGAACTGGGACAGTAACTGGGATTATACATCACACATTGGGACAGTAACTGGGATTAGAAATCACAAACTGGGACTATAACTGGGATTATCCATCACACAATGGGAATATACATAACACAATGGGATGGTCACAGGGATTATACATCACAAATTGGGACAGTGACTGGGATTATACATCACAAACTGGGACTGTAACTGGGATTATCCATCACTAACTGGGTCAGTAACTGGGATTATACATCACACACTGTGACAGCAAATGGGATTATACATCACAAACTGGGATAGTAACTGGGAATTTACATCACACGCTGGGACAGTAACTCCGATTATACATCACAAACTGGGACAGTGAATGGGATTACACATCACATATTGCGACAGTTACTGGGATTGTACAACACATTGGGACAGTAAGTGGGATTAAACATCACACACTGGGACTGTAACCGGGATTATCCATAACTAACTGGGTAAGTAACTGGGATTATACATCACATACTCGGACAGTAAATGGGATTATACATCTGAAACTGGGACAGTAACTGGGATTATACATCACACACTGGGACAGAAACTGCGATTATAAATCACAAATTGGGACAGTGATTGGGAATAAACATCACACACTGGGGCAGAAACGGATTATTCAACACAATCTGGGAATGTAACTGGGATTATACATCACACACTGGGACAGTAATGGGGACTATACATAACAAAGTGGGATAGTAACTGGGATTATACATCACACACTGGGACAGTAACTGAGATTATCCATCACAAACTGGGACTGTAACTAAGATTATACATCACATACTGGGAAATAAACTGTGATTATACATCACACACTGGAACAGTAAATGCGATTAAACATCACAAACTGGGACAGTGACTGGGATTATACATCAAATACTGGGACAGTAACTGGGATTATACATCACACTCTGAGACAGTAATTGGGATTATACATCACAAACTGGGACAATAACTGGGATTACACATCACAAACTGGGACAGTAACTGGGATTATACAACAAACACTAGGAGAGTAACTGGGATTATACATCACAATCTGGAACAGTAATTGGGATTATACATCACAAAATGGGATTATACATCACATGCAGGGATAATACCTGGAATTATACAACACACACTGGAACAGTAACTGGTCTAATACATCACACACTGAGAAAGTAATTGGGAGTATACATCACACACTGGGACAGTAACTGGGATTATAAATCTCACACAGGGACAGTAACTGGGAATATACATCACACACTGGGACAGTAACTGGGATTATAAATCTCACACAGGGACAGTAACTGGGAATATACATCACACACTGGGACAGTAACTGGGATTATAAATCTCACACAGGGACAGTAACTGGGAATATACATCACTCACTGGGACTGTAACAGGGATTATACATCACAAAGTGGATTTATACGTCACATACTGGGATATCACTGGGATTGTCCAAAACACACTGGGACTGTAACTGGGATTAGCCATCACACAGCTGGATTATACATCTCACAATGGGACAGTCACTGGGAATATACATCACAAATTGTGACAGGGATTGGGATTATCCATCACATACTGGGACAGTAACTGGGATTATGCATCACATATTGGGGCAGCGACTGGGATTGTACAACACGCTGGGACAGTAACTCGCACACTGGGACTGTAACTGGGATTATACATCACACACTGGAACAGTAAATGTGTTTATACATTATACACTGGGAAAGTAACTGGGATTATACATCACACACTGGGACAGTAACTGGGATTATAAATCTCACACTGGGACAGCAACTGGGATTATACATCACACACTCATACAGTAACTGGGATTAAACATCACACAGTGGAGTTATACATCACACACTGGTATAGTCACTGGGATTGTACATCACACACTGGGACTGTAACTGGGATTATCCATCATGCAATGAGATTATACATCTCACAATGGGAAAATCTCTGGGATTATACATCACAAATTGGGATAGGTGCTGGGATTATACATCACTAACTGGGATTATACATCAAACACTGGGACAATAACTGGGATTATACATCACACATGGGGCAACAACTGGGATTACGCATCACACAATGGGACTTTAACTGGTATTATAGGCCTGACACAGGGATAGTAACTAGGATTATACATCACACACTGGGACAGTAACTGGGATTATACATCACACACTGGGGCAATAACTGGGATTCTACATCACAAACCTGGACAGTAACTGCGTTTAAACATCACACATGGACTATTACTGGGATTACACATCACACACTGGGACAGTAACTGGTAGTATACATCACACGCAGGGATTCAAACTGGGATTACATGCCACAAACTCTGACAGTAACTGGGAGTGTACGTCACGAACTGGGCTAGAAACTGGGATTATAAATCTCACACTGGGGCTGTAACAGAGATGATACATCACATACTGGGACAGCAACTGGGATTATACATAACACAGCGACTGTAACTGGGATTATACATTAGACACGGGGACTGTAACTGGGATTATCGATCACTAACTGGGACAGTAACTGGGATTATACATCACACACTGGGACAGTAACTCGGATTATACATCAGAAACTGGGACAGTAACTGGGATTATACATCACACGCTGGGACAGTATCTGTGATTATACATCACAAACTGGGACAGTGACTGGTATTATACATCACATACGGGGACAGTAACTGGGAATATACATTACATATTGCGACAGTGACTGGGATTGTACAACAGAGTGTGACAGTAAGTGGGATTATACATCACACACTGGGACAGTAACTGCGATTATACATCACACACTGGGACAGTAGCTGGGATTATACATCACACACTGGGGCTGTAACCAGGATAATCCATCACTAACTGGGAAAGTAACTGGGATTATACATCACATACTGGGACAGTAAATGGGATTATACATCTCAAACTGGGACAGTAAATGGGATTATACATCACACACTGGGGCAGTAACTGGGATTGTACAACACACTGGGGCAGTAACTGGGATTGTACAACACACTGGGACAGGAACTGGGATTATACATCACACACTGGGACAGTAACTGGTATTTTCCATTACACACTGAAACAGAAACCGGGATTATAAATCACAAACTGGTACAGTAACTGGGATTTTGGATCACACACGTGGACTGTAACTGCAATTACACGTCACAAACTGGGACAGTAACTGAGATTGTACATCACACATTGGGACAGTAACTGGGATTATACATCACACACTGGGACTGTAACTGGTATTATCCATCACACAGTGGGATTATACATAGCACAATGGGATAGTCACAGGGATTATACATCACAAATTGGGACAGTGACTGGGATTGGACATCACACACTGGGACAGTAAATGGCATTATACATTACACACTGGGACATTGACTGGGATTGTATGTCACACACTTGAATAGTAACTGGAATTATACATCACACACAGGAACAGTAACTGGGATTACACATCACACACTGGGACAGTAACTGGGATTAAACATCACACTCTGGGACAGTAATTGGGATTATACATCACAAACTGGGATTATACATCACACACAGGGATAGTACCTGGAGTTATACAACACACAATGGAACAGTAACTGGTCTAATACATCACACACTGAGAAAGTAATTGGGAGTATACATCACACACTGGGACAGTAACTGGGATTATAAATCGCACACTGGGACAGTAACTGGGATTATACTTCACACACTGCGATAGTCACTGGGATTGTACACCACACACTGGGACTGTAACTGGGATTATCCATCACACAGTGGGATTATTCATCACACAATGGGATAGTCACTGGGATTATGCATCACAAATTGGGACAGGGATCGGGATTATGCATCATTAACTGTGATTGTACATCACAAACTGGGACAGTAACTGGGATTATACACCACACATGGACTATAACTCGGATTACACATCACACACTGGGAAAGTAACTGGGATTAACCATCACAAACTGGGACTGTAACTAAGATTATACATCACACACTGGGAAATTAACTGTGATTATACATCGCACACTGGGAAAGTAGCTGGGATTACACATCACACGCTGGGACAGTAACTGCGATTATCCATCACAAACTGGGACTGTAACTAAGATTATACATCACACACAGGGAAATTAACTGAGACTATACATGACACGATGGGACAGTAACTATAATTATGCATCACAAACTGGGACAGTGCCTGGGATTATACATGAAATATTGGGACAGTAACTGGGATTGTACATCACATACTGGGACAGTAAATGGGATTATACATCATATACTGGGACAGTAACTGGGAATATACATCACATACTGGGACAGTGACTGGGATTGTACAACACACTGGGACAGTAACTGCGATTACACATCACACACTGCGACAGTAGCTGCGAATATATATCAACCCTGGGACAGTAACTGGGAATATACACTACAAACTGGGACAGTAACTGGGATTACACATCACAAATTGGGACAGTATCTGGGATTATACAACAAGCACTAGGAGAGTAACGGGGATTAAACATCACAAACTGGGACAGTAATTGGGATTATACATCACAAAATGGGATTAGAATCACACACTGGGACAGTAACTGGGATTATAAATCTCACACTGGGACAGTAACTGGGATTATACATCACACACTGGGACAGAAACTGGGAGTATACATCACACAGTGGGGTTAAACTTCACACACTGCAATACTCACTGGGATTGTACATCACAAACTGGGACTGTAACTGGGAGTATACATCACACAGTGGGATTATACATCACACATTGGGACTGGAACTGGGATTGTACATCACAAACTGGGACAGTAACTGGGATTACACATCACACATGGACTATAACTGGGATTACACATCACACGCTGGGACAGTAACTGCGATTATCCATCACAAACTGGGACTGTAACTAAGATTATACATCACACACTGGGAAATTAACTGAGATTATACATGACACGCTGGGACAGTAACTATGATTATACATCACAAACTGGGACAGTTCCTGGGATTATACATGAAATACTGGGACAGTAACTGGGATTGTACATCACATACTGGGCCAGTAACTGGGATTATAAATCTCACACACGGACAGTAACTGGGATTATACATCACACACTGGGACAGTAACTGGCATTATACATCACACTGTGGGGTTATACGTCACACACTGGGATAGTCACTGGGATTAAACATCACAAACTGGGACAGTAATTGGGATTATACATCACAAACTGGGATTAGACATCACACACTGGGACAGTAACTGGGATTATAAATCGCACACTGGTACAGTAACTGGGATTATACATCACACACTGGGACAGTAACTGGGATTATAGATCACACACGTGGACTGTAACTGCGATTACACTTCACACACTGGGACAGTAACTTGGATTATACATCACATACTGGGACAGCAACTGGGATTATTCATAATACAGGGACTGTAACAGGGATTACACATCACACACTGGGACAGTAACTGGGATAATACATCACAAACTGGGACAGTAACTGGGGTTATACATCAAACACTGGGGCAGTAACTGGGATTGTACATTAGACCCTGGGGCTGTAACTGGGATTATACATCACAAAGTGGGACAGTAACTGGGATTGTACATCACACCCTTGGTCCTTAACTGGGATTATTCAACACAATATGGGACAGTAACTAGGATTATACATCACTCACTGGGGTAGTAACTGGGATTATTAATCACAATCCGGGACAATAACTGGGATTATGAAGCACACACTCGGGCAGGAACTGGGATTTTTCAACCCAGTCTGTGACAGTAACTGGGATTATAAATCACAAACTGGGACAGTAACTGGGATTGTACATCACAATCAGGAATCGTAACTGGGATTATGCATCACACACTGGGACAGTAACTGGTTTATATGTCACATACTAGGACTGTAACTGGGATTATACATTATAGACTGGGACCATAACTGGGATTATACATCTCACAGTGGGACAGTAACTGGGATTATACATCACACATTGGGACAGTAACTGGTATTTTCCATGACACACTGAGACAGAAACTGGGATTATACATCAGAAACTGGAGCAGTAACTGGGATTATAAATCACAAACTGGGGCAGTAACTGGGATTATATATCACAAACCGGGACAGTAACTGGGATTTTGGATCACACACGTGGACTGTAACTGCGAGTACACGTCACAAACTGGGTCAGTAACCGAGATTGTACATCACACACTGGGAATGTAACTGGTATTATCCATCACACAGTGGGTTTATACATAGCACAATGGGATAGTCACAGGGATTATACATCACAAATTGGGACAGTGACTGGGATTGGACATCACACACTGGGACAGTAAATGAGATTATACATTAGACACTGGGACATTGACTGGGATTGTACGTCACACGCTGGGATAGTAACTGGAATTATACTTCACACACTGGAACAGTAACTGGGATTAAACATCACACTCTGGGACAGTAATTGGGATTATACATCACAAACTGGGACAGTAACTGGGATTACACATCACAAACTGGGACAATAACTGGGATTATATAACGAACACTAGGAGAGTAACTGGAATTATACATCACAATCAGGAACAGTAATTGGGATTATACATCACAAACTGGGATTATACATCACACACAGGGATAGTACCTGGAATTATACAACACACAATGGAACAGTAACTGGTCTAATACATCACACACTGAGAAAGTAATTGGGAGTATACATCACACACTGGGACAGTAACTGGGATTATAAATCTCACACAGGGACAGTAACTGGGAATATACATCACACACTGGGACAGTAACTGGGATTATACATCACTCAGTGGGGTTATATGTCACACAATGGGATAGTCACTGGGATTATGCATCACAAATTGGGACAGGGATCAGGATTATACATCATTAACTTGGATTAGACATCACACACTGGGACAATTACTGGGAATATACATCACACATGGGGACAATAACTGGGATTATACATCACACAATGGGACTTTAAGTGGGATTATAGGTCAGACACTGGGATAGTAACTGGGGTTATACATCACACATTGGGACAGTAAATGGGATTGTACATCACAACTGGGACAGTAACTGGGATTATAGATCACACATGGACTATAACTCGGATTACAAATCACACACTGGGAAAGTAACTGGGATTATCCATCACAAACTAGGACTGTAACTAAGATTATACATCACACACTGGGAAAGTAACTGTGATTATACATCTCACACTGGGAAAGTAGCTGGGATTACACACCACACGCTGGGACAGTAACTGCGATTATCCATCACAAACTGGGACTGTAACTAAGATTATACATCACACAGTGGGAATGTAACTGGGATTATACATCACACACTGGGCCAGTAACTGGGATTATAAATCTCACACAGGGACAGTAACTGGGATTATACATCACACACTGGGACAGTAACTGTGATTATACACCACACTGTGGTGTTAAACGTCACACACTGGGATAGTCACTGGGATTGTACATCACACACTGGGACTGTAACTGGGATTATCCATCACACAGTGGGATTATATATCTCACAATGGGATAGTCACTGGGATTATACATCACAAACTGGGACAGTGACTGGGATTATCCATCACATACTGGGACGGTAACTGGGATTATGCATCACATACTGGGACTGTAACTAAGATTATAAATCACACACCGCGAAATTAATTGTGATTATACATCACACGCTGGGACAGTAACAGGGATTATACGTCACATACTGGGACAGTGACTGGGATTGTACAACACACTGGGACAGTAACTGCGATTACACATCACACACTGGGAAATTAACTGTGATTATACATCACACACTGGGAAAGTAGCTGGGATTACACATCACACGCTGGGACATTAACTGCGATTATCCATCACAAACTGGGACTGTAACTAAGATTATACATCACACACTGGGAAAGGAACTGGGATTATAAATCACACACTGGGCCAATAACTGAGATTATAAATCTCACACACGGACAGTAACTGGGATTATACATCACACACTGGGACTGTAACTGGGATTATCCATCACACTTTGGGATTATACATCTCAGAATGGGATAGTCACTGGAATTATACATCACAAACTGGGACAGTGACTGGGAGTATGCATCACATACTGGGGCAGCAACTGGATTGTACAACACGCTGGGACAGTAACTCACACACTGGGACAGTGCCTGGGATTATATAACACGCACTGGGACAGTTACTGGGATTGTACATCACACACTGGGACTGTAACTAAGATTATACATCACAAACCGCGAAATTAATTGTGATTATACATCATACGCTGGGACAGTAACAGGGATTGTACGTCACATAGGGGGACAGTGACTGAGATTGTACAACACACTGGGACAGTAACTACGATTATACATCACACACTGGGAAATTAACTGTGATTATACATCGCACACTGGGAAAATAGCTGGGATGACACATCACACTCTGGGACATTAACTGCGATTATCCATCACAAACTGGGACTGTAACTAAGATTATACATCTAACACTGGGAAAATAACTGGGATTATAAATCTCACACACGGACAGTAACTGGGATTATACATCACACACTGGGACAGTAACTGGGATTATACATCACACTGTAGGGTTCTGCATCACGCACTGGGATAGTCACTGGGACTGTAACTGGCATTATCCATCACACAGTGGGATTATACATCTCACAATGGGATAGTCACTGGTCTTATCATCACAAACTGGGACAGTGACTGGGATTATCCATCACATACTGGGACGGTAACTGGGATTATGCATCACATACTGGGGCAGCGACTGGGATTGTACAACTCGCTGGGACAGTAACTCGCGCACTGGGACAGTAACTGGGATTATACAACACACACTGGGACAGTAACTGGGATTGTACATCACACACTGGGACTGTAACTAAGATTATACATCACACACTGCGAAATTAATTGTGA